>NC_066565.1:3533188-3635688 GCF_024679095.1 Eriocheir sinensis
TATGATGATGATGATGATGATGATGATGATGAGTAATGGCTGGGTCTCATTCTCTTCTTTGTGTTGTGAAGGGAAATATAAATAATGGGTGATTTTTCCATAGTATCCCCTCCTTCCCTTCCTCTCCTCTCCCTTGTACTGTATATCCCTTCCTCTATACTCACTCCCTTCCTCTCCTCTCCCTTGTACTGTATATCCCTTCCTCTATACTCACTCCCTTCCTCTCCTCTCCCTAGTACTGTATATCCCTTCCTCTCTCCTCTCCTTCCTCTCCTCTCCCTTGTACTGTATATCCCTTCCTCTATACTCACTCCTTCCTCTCCTCTCCCTTGTACTGTATATCCCTTCCTCTATACTCACTCCTTCCTCTCCTCTCCTTGTACTGTATATCCCTTCCTCCTCTCACTCCTTCGTCTCCTCTCCCTTGTACTGTATATCCCTTCCTCTATACTCACTCCCTTCCTCTCCTCTCCCTTGTACTGTATATCCCTTCCTCTATACTCACTCCCTTCCTCTCCTCTCCCTTGTACTGTATATCCCTTCCTCTATACTCACTCCCTTCCTCTCCTCTCCCTTGTACTGTATCCCTTCCTCTACTCACTCCCTTCCTCTCCTCTCCCTAGTACTGTATATCCCTTCCTCTATACTCACTCCCTTCCTCTCCTCTCCCTTGTACTGTATATCCCTTCCTCTATACTCACTCCCTTCCTCTCCTCTCCCTAGTACTGTATATCCCTTCCTCTATACTCACTCCCTTCCTCTCCTCTCCCTTGTACTGTATATCCCTTCCTCTATACTCACTCCCTTCCTCTCCTTTCCCTTGTACTGTATATCCCTTCCTCTATACTCACTCCTTCCTCTCCTCTCCCTTGTACTGTATATCCCTTCCTCTATACTCTCCCTTCCTCTCGTCTCCCTTGTACTGTATATCCCTTCCTCTATACTCACTCCCTTCCTCTCCTCTCCCTTGTACTGTATATCCCTTCCTCTATACTCACTCACTCCCTTCCTTCCTCTCCCTAGTACTGTATATCCCTTCCTCTATACTCACTCCCTTCCTCTCCTCTCCCTTGTACTGTATATCCCTTCCTCTATACTCACTCCCTTCCTCTCCTCTCCCTTGTACTGTATATCCCTTCCTCTATACTCACTCCCTTCCTCTCCTCTCCCTAGTACTGTATATCCCTTCCTCTATACTCACTCCCTTCCTCTCCTCTCCCTAGTACTGTATATCCTACTGTGTACTGTGTCTGTTCTTCCTATGTATTCCTATGTATTCCTCTTTACTCTTCCTCTCTCCCTCACTCACTGACTCACTCACTCACTCACTCACTCACTCACTCACTCTCTCCCCTCCTCTCCTTTCCCTAGTTCTGTATATCTTCCTCTTTACTCTCCCTCCCTCCTTCCCTCACTCACTCCTACCCTCCCTCCTTCCCTCAATCACTCCCTCTCTCCCTCAATCACTCCCTCCCTCCCTCCCTCACACACCCACTCTCTCCCTTACAGAATACATCGAGGAGATCATGAACATGGAAGAGCGTGTTCAAAAGGTCATCATGGAAGCAATACAGGAACTCATGCTCAGAGAGGGCTCACCGGGGGCCTTCGGAGGGGACGCGGAGGGCCGAGGTGAGGCGCTGGGGCTCTCGGGTCTAGGGGGTCCAGCGTCCTTCCACCCGCACCTCAAGACCATCCTGGAGCAATTGGAGGCGGCCACGCAGGGGAAGGAAGAGGCGATTCAGACTTGTCATGAACTTGAGCAACAGGTGAGGGGGGGAGAGAGAGAGAGAGAGAGAGAGAGAGAGAGAGAGAGAGAGAGAGAGAGAGAGAGAGATGAAAGACGAAGAAGAAAGGAAAAAAGGAGAGAAGGAAAAGGAAGAAAGGAGAGAAGGAGGAGAAGGAAAAGGAAAGGAGAGAAAGGGAAAGAGAGAAGAGAAAAGAAGAGAGAGAGAGAGAGAGAGAGAGAGAGAGAGAGAGAGAGTTGACATCCCCTGGTCACAATATCGCTACTTTCCCATTCTGTTCTCTTGTTAGACTAAATGATTACAAGGCGGATTGAGTGTTGCAAAAAAACTCACTCTGTCAGATCCACTCACAGATGTTTGCAATTCCCATGACACACACACACACACACACACACACACACACACACACACACACACACACACACACTCTCTCTCTCTCTCTCTCTCTCTCTCTCTCTCTCTCTCTCTCTCTCTCTCTCTCTCTCTCTCTCTCTCTCTCAACATGTTTACTCATTCTCGTGTGTGTTAACCAGCATGAACGGTATACCCAAACACACACACACACACACACACACACCTCACTGATATGCTCCCTCCTTCCTTCCTTCCTTCCTTTTTTTCTTTCTTTCTTTTCCTCTTCCATTTCCTTCCTTTCCTTTCCTTTCTTTCTTCCCTCCTTCATTTCCTCTACTTCTCTCTCTCCTTTCCATATTCCTCCTTCCTTCATTCCTTTTCCTTCCCTTCCTTTCATTCTTTTCCTCTTCCATTTCTTTCCCTTCCCTTCCTTTCTTTCTTTCTATTCCTCCTCCATTTCCTTTCCTTTTCCTTCCTTTCTATATCTTTCCTTCCTTCATTTCCTCCTTCCTTTCCTTTATTTTCCTCCATTTCCTTTCCTTCCCTTCCTTTCTTTCTATTCCTCCTCCATTTCCTTTCCTTCTCCTCTCTTTCTATATCTTTCATTCCTTCATTCCCTCCTTCCTTTCCTTTCTCTCTTTTCCTCAATTTCCTTTCCTTCCCTCCCTCTCGTCCCTCTCCACCTCTATTTCCTCTCTTCTCCCTCGTTTCCACATGTTTCCTCCTTTGGTCCCTCTCCACCTCCATTTCCTCTCTTCTCCCTCGTTTCCACATCTTTCCCCCTTTGGTCCTCTCCCACTCACCCCCATCTCCTCGCCACAGATCTCCGTGCTGAAGGAGGAGAAGGTGTCACTGGCCAGCGAGAACGAGAGGCTGGTGGGCCGTCTGGAGGCATGGGAGGCCGGGGCAGACCTGGGCGCCGGTTCATCGTCCACGCTACGATACAAGGACCTCCGGAAGCAGATTGAAGGCCTCCAGGACGAGCTCTTCAAACTGGAAACATGTGAGTGGGTGGAATATGGTCCTGTTGGGTGGTAGTTGGCTAGGTTTAGTTTTCTTCCTTTCTTCCTTTCTTTGTTGTATGAAGTACAGTACTGTCTCCAGGATTGCGAGTTTCAAGTTTTTGATTCACCGTGTCTGTGGTAGGGACCCAAAATTTGATTTTTATTGAAAACTGAAATTGTGATATGACCCGAAAGGAAAAGGAAAAGGCTGCTAAAACCGATTTTTTCACACCTTGTTGTGGTCCTTGACTCCCATTCTCACTCTTACCACCCCCTGGGCCTTTCCATTGGCCGCGGGAAGCATGGTGAGTGGGATCCGGGCAGCCAGGCACATGTGTGTGAGCAGCCCCAACCACACGCTCAGCCCAAGCAGCTGACGGGCGGCTGATGATGGCGATGGTGATGATGAGTGTCGGCGGCGTGGCCCCCATATCGGCGCCACCCACACGGCATTTTCATCGCGGCCCGTGTGTGTGTGGCTGTGCCCATTATGGACCCAGGCTCCTCAATTTACCAATACCCACATGCAACATGTGGAAAACAAGAATCGGCAAATTGAGAAGCCCAAACCCACAACACACACACACACACACACACACACACACACACACACACACACACACACACACGGGCCCCAACAAAAACACCGTTCAGGCGGCGCCGATGCAAAGGCCACGCCGCCGACACTCATTACCACCATCGCCATCATCAGCCGCCCGTCAGCTGCTCGGGCCCAGCGCGCGGCCGGGGCCGTCTGCACACATGCGCTTGGCCACCCAGATGAGTGGTCAAGTGCAAGATGTCGACAGTTTTCAATTTTCCCCGTAAGAATAATGGTTCAAGGTTTGCGATTTCAACATTGCGACCTGCAGCGTCGACCTGTTTATCACAAACTTGGAGACAGTTCTGTACTAATTAGATATTTTTTTTTTTTACAGCAAAGAAAACAGCAGGAAGAGAAAAAACCTTAACAAACACTAATTTCTCCCTTCCCCCCCCCCACCACAGCGAGGGATGAGTACCGCTCCCGTGCCGAGGTCCTGGGGCGTGAGAACCAGGAGGTGCAGGCCAAGAACGAGGAACTGCAGCAGCTGGCGGACCAGGCGCGCTCCCTTAAGGACGAGGTGCGTGTGTGTGTGTGTGTGTGTGTGTGTGCCATTGCCGTATAGAAAAAAAATAGTAGTAATAAAAATAAATAAATAAATAAAGTGAAAAGAAAAACTCATGACCTCTTAGATTAATAGACCTTTTTTTGTTGTCTTATTTTTTATTTTTTCCTTGATCTGCTTCCACCTGTAAGAAAATAATAATAAATGTCTGTTGGTGCATTATAAAGGTCAGTAAGTCATAACACTTCACCATTTCATCACCAAAAGTCATTACCAAAACCACACACCACCACTGACACACACACACACACACACACACACACACACACACACACACACACACACACACACACACATCATCATCATCATCATCACTACCAAACCAACCACCCACTACCCATCACCACCACTCACCATCACCACCACCACTCAGGTCGACGTGCTACGGGAGATGAGCGAGCGGGCCGTCGTGTACGAGGGGACCGTCGAAACTTACAAGAAGAAACTGGAGGAGCTGAGCGACCTCAAGCGACAGATGCGGATACTGGAGGAGAAGAATTCTGACTACATGCAGCACAATATGGAGCTGGAGGAGGTGAGGGGGAGGGGGAGAGGGTGGAGGAAGTAAAAGGGAGGATAGTGAAGGGAAGGGAGATATTGGAGCTGAAGGAGGTGAGGGAGGGAGAGGGAAAGGGAGGATAGTGAAGGGAAGGGAGATATTGGAGCTGAAGGAGGTGAGGGAGGGAGAGGGGGTGAGGGGGAGGGAGAGAGGGTGAAGGAAGTAAAAGGAAGGATAGTGGAGGGAAGGATAGAGAAGGAAGAAGAGATAGGAGGTGAGGGATGGAGAGCAGGGCAAACTGGGAGAGGAGGGGTAGAGAAACTAAAGGAAGGGATAGGGAGGGAGGAATAATGGAAAGGAATAGGAATGGAGGAAGTGAGGAAGGAAAAGCAGAAAAATGTAGTCAAAATTTTTAAAAGAACACATTACATCTAAAAGTAGTTGAAATTTATAAGGACTGAAAAAAGCAAAACAATCCAAGCCACTCTACTCCCACTCATCTAATCCCCCTTCCCACTCCCCCCCCCACACCAGGAGCTGAAGAAGAGTGGCACGTGGCGGCCCCAGCTGGACATGTACAAGAAGCAGGTTGCCGAGCTGCACCAGAAGCTTGCCGAGGAGGCCAAGAAGACCGACCGTCAGATCTTCGAGAACAAGAAGCTGGCAGAGAAGATGGAGGCGCTGGTGCAGGAGAGAGACGTGAGTGTGTGTGTGTGTGTGTGTGTGTGTGTGTGTGTGTGTGTGTGTTATTTAGGTGTAGTGTGCAGGGTAGAGGGAAGGGAAGGATAGAGAAGAAGAAAGGAAGGGAAGGAAAGAGGAGAAAAAGAAAGGAAGGAGGAGGAAAACAAAACAATAAACGATGTAGAAGGAAAAGAAGGGAAGGAAAGAGGAAAGAAAAAAGGAAGGAGATAGAAAAGCAAGGAAATAAAGGAGACAGAAGGAAAGAAGTAAGGGAAAGACAGAAGAAGAACAGAGGAGAGGAAGGAAGGAAGGAGGAAAGGAAGGAAATAAGGAAAGTAGAGGGAAAGAAATGAAGGAAAAATAGTTGAGAGGGAGAGAAAAAAGATGAAGCTGAGGACATGAGGAAGGAAGGGAGAGAAAAAGGAGAGGAAGGAAGGAAGGAGGAAAGGAAGGAAAGTAGAGGGAAAGAAATGAAGGAAAAATAGTTGAGAGGGAGAGAAAAAAGATGAAGCTGAGGACAAGAGGAAGGAAGGGAGAGAAAAAGGAGAGGAAGGAAGGAAGAAGGGAAAAAACAAAACAAAGAACAGTTACCAGGAAGGAACACAAGGATAACCTCACCATTACAAAAAAATCCAAAAACCCGGACAAACTGAGCCACCACTTACCCTTCCCTTGTTTCCCCTCCACCCCCTCGCAGCGTCTGGCCAAGGAGCGAGATGGGCTGAAGGAAACCATCGAGGAGCTGAAGTGTCACATCTCCACCATCACCTCCCCCGACACAGCCTCCAGGCCGCCCTCAGACCTCTCGGACGTGGAGCTGCTGGATGCTGTGCCACATGAGTTCAGGTGGGTGACGGGTGATGGGAGGGTGATGGGGGATGCAGAAAAGGAAGGGGTGAAGGGAAGAGGTGGATGAAGGGGTGTTGGGCTTGTGTGGAGGTGATGGGTGATGGAAGGGGTGAAAAGAACGGATGTAGGGGTGATGGAAGGGGTGGAAGGGTGAAAGGAAGGGGTGAGAGAGGAAGAAATGGGGGTCAGTTTAGGGTGAAAGGGGATGGATGATGGATGTCTGGAGGGTTGGATGAAGGAGTGGAAGGGTGAGAGAGGGGATGTTGGGTGAGGGGAATGGATGAGAGAGGAAGAAATGGGGGTCAGTTTAGGGTGAAGGGAAAGGGTGATGGGTGTCTAGAGGGTTGGATGAAAGGGGTGGGAAGGGTGAGAGAGGAAGGAATGGGGGAAAGATTAGGATGACGGGAAAGGTTGTCAGTGTGAGGATATGATGGGAAGGGGTGAATTGGGTTATGGGTGATGGAAAGGGTGAGAGGAGGAGATGGGAGAGGGTATGGGGAGAAGGGTGACACTAGGAGGTGGAAAAATGGGGAATGGGAAAGAGTGGGGTGAAGGGGTGATGTGTTGGAAGGGGTGAATGAAAGGGGTGAAAGAGGTGCTGTGTTGGAAGGGGTGATTAGGTGATGGGTGAGAGGGTGAAGGAAGGGTATGCATGAGGGTGTGAGGAAGGGGTGAGGGAGAGAGAGAGAGAGAGGGACAGGAATGGTAGATATGGAGTGTGGGGTGAAGGGAAGGGAGGATGGGTGAGTAGGTGAAGGGAGGGTATGCATGTGGGAGTGAGGAAGGGGTGAGGGAGAGAGAGGGAGAGGGAAAGGAATGGTAGATATGGAGTGTGGGGTGAAGGGGTGATTAGGTGACGGGTGAAAGGAAGGGTATGCATGAGGGTGTGAGGAAGAGAAGGAGGGAGGGAGGGAAAGGAAGGGTAGGTTTGGTGAAAGTGAAATGACAATGAGGATATGAAGGAGCTATTGAGAGAGGGGGATGACTATGAAGAAAATGCCGACTGCTGAAAGTGTTGACCCAGAAATCACTGTATTGCCACCAGGTTAAAGGTACATAAGAACATAACATAAGGAGTCTGCAAGAGGCCGGTAGGTCCATACAAGGCAGCTTCTGTAATCCTAACCCCACCTTACCTCACTATCCATGAATTTATCCAACCTCCTCTTGAATGTGTCTATGGTATTGGCACCCACAGCATGACTGCCGAGTCTGTTCCATTCATACACCACTCTATTTGTGAGCCAATTCTTGCCCATGTCTTTGCTGAATCTGAATTTGTCTAACTTGAGACCATTGCTACGTGTCCTACCTGGCTCTTTTACTACCAGAACCCTATTGACATCCCCTTTATAGACTTCGATCAGGTCTCCTCACAGCCTTCGCCTTTCTAGAGAGTGTAGATTTAAATGCTTAAGTCTATCCTCATAAGGCAAGTTTCTCACCCCCTGAATCATCTTTGTCATCCTCCTCTGTACAGATTCTAACATCGTGATATTCATTCTATAGTAGGGGGACCAAAACTGAACTGCATAATCTAGATGAGGTCTAACTAGTGCTAAGTAAAGTTTGAGGATGACTTCAGCGCTCCTATTGCTTACGCTCCTTGAGATGAAACCCAGTACCCTGTTTGCCCAATTCTTAGCCTGAATGCATTGGGCCCTTGGACGGAGGTCAGTGCTCACTAAGACTCCTAAGTCACTCTCACGCCCAGACCTGCTTAGAGGAGTGTCATTTAAGGAGTAATTGTGTGAGGGGTTATTCCTGCCTACACTCAGAATACTACACTTCCCGACATTGAATTCCATCTTCCACTTCCCCGCCCAATCACATAGTCAGTCAAGCTCATCCTGGAGAACACTAGCGTCCCTGTCTGGTTGGATTACTCTACCGATCTTGGTATCATCTGCGAACCATCTTCATGTACCTTTCAAGATAGTGTATCCTATTTTAATGTGTCCTTCAAATTAGTGTATCCTATTTTAATGTGTCCTTCAAATTAGTGTATCCTATTTTAATGTGTCCTTCTAGTTAGTGTATCCTATTTTAATGTGTCCTGCAAATTAGTGTATCTTATTTTAATGTGTCCTAGTTAGTGTATCCTATTTTAATGTGTCCTAGTTAGTGTATCCTATTTTAATGTGTCCTTCAAATTAGTGTATCCTATTTTAATGTGTCCTAGTTAGTGTATCCTATTTTAATGTGTCCTAGTTAGTGTATCCTATTTTAATGTGTCCTTCAAATTAGTGTATCCTATCCTCATGTATCCTTCTGTCTGTATCCTTATAACCCCATGTGTGTGTGTCCGCAGGGAGCGTCTGATGCGGCTGCAGTATGAAAACAGTGTGCTCAAGAAGGCAGCAGAGGGCGGCAGCAGTGAGCAGCTCCCAATGCTGCAGACCCTCGTGGCTGACTTGCAGGAGCGCCAGAACTCCCTCACTCTGGAGAACAGGTGGGGCTCAGGGGGGGACCTTGAGGACACTGGGGGGCTGTTCTCCCCTCAGGGTAAGCGGCGGTCGGGGGGCTCCCTCTCCCCGCCCCTCCTCCACGGTAGTTTCACTCTCCCTGACGCGCATTTCTCAAGCGATCGCAAACTCCGTGTCATCCGCCGTAACTTAAAATGGGCCAGCGAGTCTGACTTGTTGATTCTGCGACAACCTAAGGGGCTGTTCTTCCACCCCCCCTCCCCTTCCTCCCCTCCACCCATGCTCCCCTTCTCACAGCCTTCCTCTCTTCCGCCACTCCCTTCCACATCCGCCACACTGGCCACACAGACATCCAAGGAGGCACCCATTATCATCCGCCACATCCATGAGTTTAAAATCCCCCCGTCACCCACTAACGAGGACAGCGGGTGTTGTCGGACATCCCCAAGCAGCTGCGAGGAGGAAGCGCACACCAGAGATTTCCCGGGGACGCTAGACTCCGGGATATCTGGTATGTTTCCCGGGACTCTTGAATCGGGGGTGTCCGGGGCGTATCGGTGCCTGAGTCCGGTCATTCCGCCCATCGTTGAGGAATGCACCGCGCACCACCTCTCCGATCTCCTTCCTCAGGCCCTCCTTGGCGGCCCAACCACGATACTCCACCACTCACATCCCGCGCACACCTCCACATGCCTCCACTGCTGTTCCCCGTCACCCAGAGCCACAGGGAGGGCCGCATCCCCTACTCCACCCACTCCACGGCCCCACTCCGTCTGCTCCTACAACCCCCCACACTACAAACACACCCCTGCCTCATCCACACCAACCACATCAACCACACAATCGCCACCCAAACTGTCCCTCGTCCTCACCTCAGGGCAGTCACCACCACCTCCGCCACCCCCGCCAAACACCGCCACCTCCCCGACAGGCCGTAGGGGTGCTGGGGGCGGCTACACACGCACGCCAATCCCCCCGGAGTCCCCAACGCCTCACAACTCCCCGCGTCTCCCGAATAGCATCAACGCAACGAGATATCGGTCTAGCGGGAGTAAGGTCTCCTCGCCAACGCTAAGTCTCCGCGAGGGGCTGAAGGACATCCCCAGTACCACATCCTTCACCCAGGGGCACTCCGACACCCCAGACAAGCCCAAGGAGGTGTTTGTCGTCACCCCTCAGATTCACACCACAGAGGACAACATGGTGATTAGAGGAACACCCGGATTAGAGAGGAACGGCAGCGCGAGAGTTAGCGTTAGGAGAAGGAGCGAATCAGAGGACAGCAGGAGAAGGAGTGGTAGTGAGAGCAGTCCAACGATCGCCAGCAGGAAGGCAGCAGGGGAGCGCCAGAGGTCAGTCAGCAGGAGTCCATCGCAGCCTCCCGAAAACAGGTTGCCGAGGAAGGAAATTGAGAGTGTGGTTGTGTCCTGCCTCCCGCCGCCGTCCGTGCAGGCTGTGAGGAGGAGCGAGGGTAGGCTGGAGAGGAACAGTCCGGCCTACTCCTCCATGAAGCCGTTGCGGTATGAGGGAGGTAACGGACTGGAGAGAAATAACCCTTTACGAGCCTCACTGTCCTCCACGCCTGGCCGAGAGAGAGGGTTAAGGGAGACCAATGCTGCCTTGCCTCCCACCTCCTCCGTCCATTTAGTGAAAGTGGAGAGAAACACACATTCCACCCCTTCCACTCCTTCCTCCACCCCCATGTCCATCGCCTCCACTGCCTGCATGACCCCAACCATCACCTCCATCACCACCCAGCCGTTAAGGAATGGCGACACAAACAAATTCAACATTCCCACAAACACTAACAGAAACACACAAGGCGCCCCATCACCCACTACAAACGGCACCTCCATGCCCTCGCCAGCACCCATCACCCCCCTGGCACCCATCACCCTGGCCAGACAACCCTCGGACAAGGCCAAGCATTCCCCCAGGGGCAGCCTAAGACGGGGGAGTGACAAGCAATCAACACTTCAGGGCAAACCGCCGAATCACGTCAAATTCCGTGAGCCGGTTGTTTCCCAGGTCACACACACCGACCCAACGCAAAACTCCACCTCACAGTACTCCCCTGCGTCCCCGAGAGAGCGCATGTCCCCACCGAATGTCCCCTCACGCCCCGACACTGCCCCAGGACGCAAGGGGAAAGTGGGCGATTCAGGCGACAAGGGCGGACTGGACAAACCCAAAGTGACTCTCCTCAGCGACTCCCTCTTCACACGCTTTGAGGTCGCCAACCCCACACACTCGCTGGGACAGATTCCAGGCCGCAGGGTGAGGCCCGTGGCGCCCTCTGACACCGACACGGACCTTGAGACGCTGGAGAGGCGGCTGACGGCTGGAATGTACGCGGCCCCGCTCGTCAGCTCGGAATCATGTACGTCTTTCAGCCACGACGATTACACAGCCTCGGACGACCCTGAGTGCTACAACCCCATGCAGTATAAGGCGTACGGGGATGGGCGACGGCGGAGACGGGTGAACGGGGGGCTGCGTCGCTCCCTCACACCCCCGCCGACCCCCCCGAAGGAAGAGCCGTCGAACGAGTCAGCTCTAGGGCGCACATACTCCTTCTTCCGCAGCAAGCCCAAGCCCAAGAAGCCGCTGAAGGCCCCAGAGAAGGAGGTGTTTGTGGCGCCGCTGGGACAAGGCGGCCGCGTGGTGAAGGCCCGGAACAAGACAGCCAAGGTGGTGGTGGCTGAGACCCTCAACGCTGTGTTCACGCTCTGCACCCCGTGAGACCCTGCCCGGCGCCCTTATGTCTACACCTGACTGTCTGTACCCCGCCCAGCACAGCATTGCCACCACACAGCCACAGGGAGAACAAGGTCGTGCACAGCAGTTCGTGAGCCGTAACCTAAGTGCTGTGGTGAATTACTAAGCACAGCGAGATGCCAGTGTGACCCATCGTCTCAACAAGGCTCTGATAAGGTCCCTCAGAGCCTCCTCAGTACTGGTAATAACTATGTGTCTTTAAGGCCTGCAGTATTGATCTGAGGTGCTGTGAAATGGCTATAAGGACAGAGAGGTACCACTGTGATTTTACGTCTCCGGAAGCCCATGTTAAAGTCTTGTACCCTTGGCCATATAACCTTGGAACTTAGAAGGACTAGATCTCTTTAGGGCCTAGAGTATTAACCTAAGATGCTGTGAAAATGGCAGTAAGGACAAGGAGGTACCAGTGTTATTTAATGTCTCTGGAAGCCCATGTTGAAATCTTGTACCCTTGGCCATATAACCTTGGAACTTAGAAGGACTAGATCTCTTTAGGGCCTAGAGTATTAACCTAAGATGCTGTGAAAATGGCAGTAAGGACAAGGAGGTACCAGTGTTATTTAATGTCTCTGGAAGCCCATGTTAAAATCCTCTGTCCCTCGCCATATAACCTTGGAACTAAGAACAACTAGATCTCCTCAAGGCCTGCAGTATTAACCTAAGATGCTGTGAAAATGGCAGTAAGGACAAGGAGGTACCAGTGTTATTTAATGTCTCTGGAAGCCCATGTTAAAATCCTCTGTCCCTCGCCATATAACCTTGGAACTAAGAACAACTAGATCTCTTTAGGGCCTAGAGTATTAACCTAAGATGCTGTGAAAATGGCAGTAAGGACAAGGAGGTACCAGTGTTATTTAATGTCTCTGGAAGCCCATGTTAAAATCCTCTGTCCCTGGCCATATAACCTTGGAACTAAGAACAACTAGATCTCCTCAAGGCCTGCTGTATTAACCTAAGATGCTGTGAAAATGGCAGTAAGGACAAGGAGGTACCAGTGTTATTTAATGTCTCTGGAAGCCCATAGGAGGTACCAGTGTTATTTAATGTCTCTGGAAGCCCATGTTAAAATCCTCTGTCCCTCGCCATATAACCTTGGAACTAAGAACAACTAGATCTCTTTAGGGCCTAGAGTATTAACCTAAGATGCTGTGAAAATAGGCAGTAAGGACAAGGAGGTACCAGTGTTATTTAATGTCTCTGGAAGCCCATGTTGTCCTCGCCATATCCTCATAATAACTTGAAAACAGAACAAACAGATCTCTAGGGGCCTGCAGTATTAACCTAAGATGCTGTGAAAATAGACAGTAAGGACAAGGAGGTACCAGTGTTATTTAATGTCTCTGGAAGCCCATGTTAAAATCTTGTACCCTTGGCCATAAGAGTAACCTTGGAACTAATAAAACTCGATCTCAAGGCCTACAGTATTTGAGCCTCAGTATTAATTCTTCACAAATTCTCGGAGACATGGCCACAAAAAATAAGGGCACAGAAGGAGGACATTGGTGCCATGGTACAAGCCTGAGGTGCTGGGAAGTGAGCCCTTATGAGAGGAATTGAATCACTACCAGAATGACCTGTATCTCTAAAAGCCACAGTGTTAACTCTTCACAAATTCTTGGAGACATGACCAGAAGAACCTTGGTGCCATGGTACAAGCCTGAGGTGCTGTGAAGTGAGCCCTTATGAGAGGAATTGAATCACTACCAGAATGACCTGTATCTCTAAAAGCCACAGTGTTAACTCTTCATGACTTCTTGGAGACATGACCACAAAAAAAAGGGCACAGAAGGTGGACATTGGTGCCATGGTACAAGCCTGAGGTGCTGTGAAGTGAGCCCTTATGAGAGGAATTGAATCAGTACCAGAATGACCTGTATCTCTAAAAGCCACAGTGTTAATTCTTCCTCCGAGATCTGGCCACGAACACAACGGAACGAGACTATTGGCGCCACGGTATTCCTCCTTCGTGACTTCTCGGAGACATGACCACACACATAAGGGGACACAAGTATGGCTCTTTTCCTGTATTTCACAACTAGGCAAATACAAGGAGGACTTTGGTGCCGTGAAACTCAGACCCAGACACGAGGATTGCAAACACTGGACTCGCTATCATGGTGTCGACTGCACGAGGGGCCTCAAGATGTAGCGTCGGCCAATGGTGATGCAAGATATAGCCCCCAGCAGAAGGTGATACACTTACGATGCAATACTAACATGACGTCCCTTCCTGCCAGCCTGTTGCCGTGCTTACTAAACCTAACCGACCCCCCCTCCCCTTCCCTCCATGCTGAGACACACCACCACCACCACAACATCCAACCTAACCTAACCTAACCTAACCTAACCTAACCTAACCTAACCTAACCTACCCTGCCCTACCCTACCCTACCCTACCCCCCTTCCCTCTATACTAAGACACATCACCACCACCACCATCACCTCTAACCTAACCTAACCTACCCCTCCCCTTCATCCCCTCCATCTTCTTTCTCTCCATCTTTCCCTGCCTTCCCTTGTCTTCCTCCCTTCCCTTCTCCTCCTCCTCCTCCCAGAATCTAATCATTGGTCATCTTCTAGTCATGAAAATCCTACATACCAGCTCCTTAGGTTGTGCCAGATAGGGCCGGAAGAGTGCCCACGTTAGGTGCCGACACGCCTGGCCGGTTCAGTGCCAGGCCGCGGCGACACAGCGAACAGTAGAGAGAGAAATCGCCCATCAAGGGAGGGGGAAAAAATATCGCATGCTCTCGTTTTCAATTTTCGTCCGACTTCCGACGCCCGAGTTTGAGACATCGGAAAGTCGACGCTGCCCACATAGCATACTAGTCACGTGGTGTGTGCGTGTGTGTGTGTGTGTGTGTGTGTGTGTGTGTGTGTGTGTGCGCTATGCCTTGGTAAGACATTCCGTGAAGTATTCTGTGCCAAACTAGATATAAATAATTAGCAGATGTTCTCCTACCTGGACGATCTCTCTCTCTCTCTCTCTCTCTCTCTCTCTCTCTCTCTCTCTCTCTCTCTCTCTCTCTCTCTCTCTCTCTCTCTCTCTCTCTCTCTCTCTCTCTCTCTCTCTCTCTCTCATTTTCTCTCTTTTATTGCTCTTAATATGAGAGAGAGAGAGAGAGAGAGAGAGAGAAAAAAAAACAGGTATAGGGGGGCATATGCAATCTTCAGCTAGGCCTATGTACGCTTCCACCCCCCGACCGACCCCCCCCTTATGTGCGTTTCCCGTGTGCGCGCTGCCTTGCTTCACGCCCCCCCCCATTAACCCACACACGCACATGCACGCCATTCTGTTCCCTGTGTGTGCGTGCGTGCGTGTGTTTTTATTTAAGCTCCACGTCAGTAGTTTTTAAGATCGCCTCACTTTTTATATATACCTTTGTCACGATAGCATGTTTTTGTGTGTACATAAGTGCGTGTGTACGTCGCTTTTTTTTATAGGCCTGCATGCCGTTTTCCGTTGTATAGTTTTTTTTTTATCCGAAAGACCGTGGTGTGGATATTATGTCCGGAATGCAACCCACATGAATCTAATCCTTCCCTTATGCATAATCATATTTTTTTTAGGATTTCCGTTGTCAATTATCCAAACTAAACATCTGGTAATAATCTTCAATCCCTTAACTGCCACTCAAAACTGATCTTCTGTTGTCAATTATCCAAACCAACTAATCCTTCCCTCATGCATTATCATATTTTTTTTAGGATTTCTGTTGTCAATTATCCAAACCAACTAATCCTTCCCTCATGCATTATCCTATTTTTTTTGTATTTCTGTTGCCAATTATCCAAACCGAACAGCTGGTAATGATTTTGTCCTGAATGCAACCCACGCGAATCTAATCCTTCCCTTATTCATTATCCTATTTTTTTTAGTATTTCTGTTGTCAATTATCCATACTGAACAGCTACTAATAATCTTCACTCCCTTAACTGCCACTAAAAACTGATCTTCTGTTGTCAATTATCCAAACCAACTAATCCTTCCCTCATGCATTATCCTATTTTTTTTGTATTTCTGTTGCCAATTATCCAAACCGAACAGCTGGTAATATTTTTATCCCGAATGCAACCCACGCGAATCTAATCCTTCCCTTATTCATTATCCTATTTTTTTTTCATTTCCATTGTCAATTATCCATACTGAACAGCTACTAATAATCTTCACTCCCTTAACTAACTCCCATTATCATATTTTTTTTGCATATCTGTTTTGAATTATTTAAACCACTTAGCTGATGATGTCTTCTGCTCCCCCTAACTAACTTTTTTATGATTATTTTGTTATCAATTGTTATGCTGCCTCTGTTGTGTACTTTCAATTATCCAAACCACACAGCAGATATTGTTTTCTGCTCCCTCTAACTAACTTTTTATTATTATTTTATTTAACTTACTGTGCTGCGTTCATTTTGTGTTTTCGAGTTATCCAAACCGCGCAGCAGATGATATTTTTTGATCCTTTTACTAACTTTCTATTTTATTTATCTATTACGTGGCTTATATCATGTACCCTCTTGCATGTCATACTTAACATCTTTTAGTATTTTCAAGATGTTGTGTATTTTCTATTTTATTTATCTATTACGTGGCTTATATCATGTACCCTCTTGCATGTCATACTTAACATCTTGCAGTATTTTCAAGATGTGCGTTTGATACTCCCAGCGTGTTGCCTCTGTTGTGTATTTTCAATTATCTAAACCGCGCAGCAGATGACATTTTTCCCTAACTAATTTTCTATCGCCATATTATTTATCTATTACGTGGCTCTTATCATGTGCCTCCTTGCATGTCATACTCAACATCTTTCAGTATTTTCAAGATGTGGATTTGATACTCCCAGCGTGTTCGGATGTCTCATAACGTATGCATTTGGTACAGTCTTGCATATGAATTCCTTTTTAATACTTCAAACATGCATTTAACGACCGCTCAGAGAAGGTCTTGAGTGTTGTGCGTCCCCCTAATGGATACCACTGTGGGTTGTGTTCTTAGTTTGTGTTCTAAAAAAATAAGTTTGTATTCTTAAGCATATCGGCGCCCAAGTTCACCTGTTTCGAAAGCCTCTTGTGGAAGTTGCCGGACTTTTCATGGAGTGTTCTGTAATGCCAGTGACAGTTTTACATGTCCTCTGCATTATGAACGAGAAAATCAGCCTCTCGTTCATGGGGGGGCTTTGTGGTGCAGTGGTTAGCACACTCATCTCACAACCGAGAGAGCCCAGGTTCGATTCCTGGGCGGAGTGGAAAAATTTGGGTGGCTTCTCCGATACCCTACGCCCCTGTCCACCCAGCAGTGAATGGGTACTAGGTATTAATCGGGGGTTGTGTCCTGTCTCCTGGGATCTGTTCCCTTCTCCTATTATTCCTTCCCCTTCTGTCTCTCTCCGGCATATGACCACAGATGTTGCGGCGACTAAATGAAACTTTCCAACTCTCGTTCATGGGCTGTTCTGTGATCCTGGTGATGGTTTTAAATGCCCTATGCAACACTATCGGGAAATTCAGTCTTGTGGAAGTTGCTGGACTGTTTCATGATCCCAGTACAGTTTTACACGCCCACCACGAACAGGAAAATCAGCCCCTCGTGGGAATTGCCGGGTTCTTCATGGACAGTTTCGTGATCATGGTGGTTGTTTGACACACCCTCTGAACCACTAACGAGAAGATCACCCTCTCGTAGAAGTTGCAGGAACTGTTTCGTGATCATGGTGGTAGTTTGACACACCCTCTGAACCACTAACGAGAAGATCACCCACTCGTAGAAGTTGCAGGAACTGTTTCGTGATCACGGTGGTAGTTTTACATGCCCTCTGCACCACTAACGAGAAGATCACCCACTCGTAGAAGTTGCAGGAACTGTTTCGTGATCACGGTGGTAGTTTTACATGCCCTCTGCACCACTAACGAGAAGATCACCCTCTCGTAGAAGTTGCAGGAACTGTTTCGTGATCACGGTGGTAGTTTGACACACCCTCTGAACCACTAACGAGAAGATCACCCTCTCGTAGAAGTTGCAGGAACTGTTTCGTGATCACGGTGGTAGTTTGACATGCCCTCTGCAGCACTAACGAGAAAATAAGCCTCTTGTGGAAGTTGCTGGGACTGTTTCGTGATCCCAATGATAGTTTTACATGACCTCTGCGAAGTCTCCCCCTTCCCCCCCCCCATGAAATCCTGGTTAATCTTCCCCGTGGCCTCAGAAAATAGTCGACATGAGAGCCTGATATGTTTAAGAATGTGGAGCTTAGTCTCGCCGGATTTTGTAAACATCATATTAGTGTTCATCAAGGTGTGCTGGGTACGAGCTGTCCGACGCACCCTCACACACCCTCTAGTGATAGGTGTACCAGCCTCCCGACACCCCTTCAGAGGAGTGCCCGGGGAAGGTAAGGTGTGCTGGGGTGACCTTGGAGTGGTGGTGACCTTGGTGTGGCCTGGCGTGCTGACCTGACCTCACCTGACCTCTTGACCTCACCCCTCCGTTCCTCCGTGACTTGGTTCGGAAAAGTTTGTCAGTTTGGAGGGAGTTTTATTGTTTTTTATTGTATTTATTTATTTATTTGTTTATTTATGTTTATTTCTTTGTGTGTGTGTGTGTGTGTGTGTGTGTGTGTGTGTGATGTGGTTCTTCTCTGGTGATCCATTTCTGTGCCCTGTTTTTTTTCTTCTTTTTTCTTCACTCATCTCAAATCCTTCCCCACATACTCGTCAAATATGTCTACTTTTTTTATCAACTCTGTCCTTCAACTTGCATTTTCTCTCTCCCTTCATTCTTCTCATTCTCCCTCCCTCCATCCCTTTCTCCCTTCCTCATTCTTCTCCTTTCTTCTTCATTTGCTCTTTTTTCTTTCAGCTTTCTCTCATTTTCCCATCCCATTACGCACTTCCACCCTCACGAACACTCCCACACGCACATAGTATCCCTCCGTCACTGCTGGTTCACTCCACGTCACTGTATGCAGCAACGTATCCCATCACCGCACAGAAGTTAGACCGCTCCGCACCTCACCTTGTCTGCACACTCCACCGCACCTTAGCTATTCACACGTATCACTGCCTTGTTGTTGCACCTGTACTTGCACCTCACACGCTGGATTGTCTTACCTTCATGCAGCTGCAGAAAAAACGACAATTTCTTGATATGTTTCGCTTGTGATTCAGTCGCTTCGTCAGTCTGGCAGGCGACATCCTACCCTTTTTTTTTCAGTTTCGGACAAAGATAATTCCTTAGTACTTTTTCTTTTATTTTGTTTACAACTTCAGAAAAAAAGGCGATTTCTCGATACGTTACGCTTATGATTAAGTTGCTTCGTCAGTCTGGCAAGCTGCATCTCACATTTTATTTTCAGTTTTGGACAAAAAGAAAATTCCATAGTACTTTTTCTTTTATTTTTTTTGCAGCTGCGGAAAAAAAACACGATTTCTTGATATGTTATGCTTATGATTCAGTCGCCTCCTCATTGTGGCAAGCTGCATCTCACATTTTATTTTCAGTTTCGGACAAAAAGAAAATTCCATGGTACTTTTTCTTTTATTTTTTTGCAGCTGCGGAAAAAAACTACGATTTCTTGATATGTTATGCTTATGATTCAACCGCTTCCTCATTGTGGCAAGCTGCATCTCACATTTTATTTTCAGTTTCGGACAAAGATAATTCCTCAGTACTTTTTATTTTTTATTTCATTGTGGCAAGCTGCATCTCACATTTTATTTTCAGTTTCGGACAAAAAGAAAATTCCATAGTACTTTTTCTTTTATTTTTTTTGCAGCTGCGGAAAAAAACCCACGATTTCTTGATGTTACGCTTATGATTCAGTCGCTTCTTCATTGTGACAAGCGACATCGTACCTTTTTTTTTCAGTTTCGGACAAAAAATAATTCCCCTGTACTTTTTATTTATTATTATTATTTTTTTTTTACAGTACAGGAAGCAACTCAAGGGCAACAAAAAGACAGTGTAGGAGGAAAAGCCGCCTAATCGCTGCTCCGACGAAAGAGAAAAGCAAAAAATGGCCAAACAAGAGGTCAGTTTTGGGCGGAGAGGCGTCTTGCTAAACCTGTGATCCGGTAGCACTATCCACATGCCAGGCCGGGATTCAAACCTGGACCAAAAGAGAAAAGTGAAGAATGGCCAAACGAGAGGTCAATTTCAGGTGGAGAGGCGTCTTGATAAACCTGTGATCCGGTAGTGCTTTCCATCTGCCGGGCCGGGATTCAAACCTGGACCGAAAGAGAAAAATGAAGAATGGCCAAACAAGAGGTCAATTTCGGGTGGAGAGGCGTCTTGCTAAACCTGTGATCTGGTAGCACTATCCACATGCCAGGCCGGGATTCAAATCTAGACCGAAAGAGAAAAGTGAAGAATGACCAAACAAGAGGTCAATTTTGGGTGGAGAGGCGTCTTGCTAAACCTGTGATCCGGTAGCACTATCCACATGCCAGGCCGGGATTCAAACCTAGACCGAAAGAGAAAAGTGGAAAATGGCCAAACAAGAGGTCAATTTTGGGTGGAGAGGCGTCTTGCTAAACCTGTGATTTGGTAGCGCTTTCCATCTGCCGGGCCGGGATTCAAACCTATACCGAAAGAGAAAAGTGAAGAGTGGTCAAACAAGAGGTCAATTTCGGGTGGAGAGGCGTCTTGCTAAACCTGTGATCCGGTAGTGCTTTCCATCTGCCGGGCCGGGATTCAAACCTATACCGAAAGAGAAAAGTGAAGAGTGGTCAAACAAGAGGTCAATTTCGGGTGGAGAGGCGTCTTGCTAAACCTGTGATCCGGTAGGGCTATCCACATGCCAGGCCGGGATTCAAACCTGGACCGAAAGAGAAAAGTGAAGAATGAGCAAACGAGAGGTCAATTTCAGGTGGAGAGGCGTCTTGCTAAACCTGTGATCTGGTAGCACTATCCACATGCCAGGCCGGGATTCAAATCTAGACCGAAAGAGAAAAGTGAAGAATGACCAAACGAGAGGTCAGTTTCGGGTGGAGAGGCGTCTTGCTAAACCTGTGATCCGATAGCGCTTTCCACATGCCAGGCCGGGATTTGAACCTGGACCAGCGGATTCATAGCCCAGAGAGGGACCAGCGAGCCACCAGTTCAGAGTGAGAGGTTGTTTTCTCTGCGTCCGTGCATCTGAAGCGACAAATGAAGTTAACGACAAAAGACATTACGAAGGCATTATTTTACGCTTACGAATTTTTGCATTTGCGTACGTACCTGCCATTATCCGGAGGTGCTTGGAGGGGACGCGGAAAAGATTGCATTTACTACTTGAGGTGCTTTGTTTTAAATTGCTTTCGTATTGTATTCGTAAGGGAGAGGCGAAGATGATGAATTTATAGAAGCGATTTTTTTGTGTCGTCATTCGTAAGGGAGAGTTTGCGATGATTAATTTATAGTGTTTTTTTTTCCGTCATGTCATTCATAAGAGAGATGCGCAGATGATGGATTTGTAGAGATCTTTTTTTTTTTTTTTGTCATATCATTTCTAACGGAGAGGTGGCGATGATGAATTTATAGTAGCGATTTTTTTGTCGTATCATTCGTAAGGGCGTGGCGGTTACGGTGAATTTGTGTCGAGTTTAGTCATTTTCATTCTCATCCTGAATTCGTGGTCTGTGATAACTTGGCTAAACACGCAAACTTGAGAGTATTATCATTGTTGTTATTTAATTTCACCTTTTTTATACGTACTTAACACGTTACTTATCTCATTTAATGTATATATAGTCGAGCGCATGACTTGATCTCAAAACGGCTTGTACGTAACCACTCAGTTCAAATGCAAAGATTCTCTCGTTTTGCGCTGTGAATGGAACCGTCTTGCATTCAGCTTGGAAAGTTTTACACTGTACGATATTTATTCACACAAAGTTGATTTTATTTGAAGTGAAATGTAGGTGTGAGTGTTGTGTTGCCCAGACTCCTTGATATAGTAACCAGCGTCAACAATACTAGAATCTCACACACATACACACACACACACTGTCTATCTATCCATTCCTTGTTTATCCCCTTTGAGCTACTTCCTTACTATAAAAAAAATACACCATCAATATATACAGAGGCACGAGAACCACATCTTTCACACCAGCACAGAACAGGTATAGGGAGTAAGGGAGAAGGTGTAGATGGGGCAGGGAAGGAAGGTGAGAGAGGAGGAGATCTTGCGTAAAAAACGGGACTGCTGTGTTTATTTGAGTATACCGTGTAAGGTCATGGAAGGAAAGAGAGAATGAGAGAGATTGAGGAGAGAAAAGACGGAGAGAGAGAGAGAGAGAGAGAGAGAGAGGTGTTGTTGTCCTTGTATAAACTCCACAAGGTCAAAGGTCATGGGAGGTGAGGTGAGGTGAGGTGAAGGTCATGTCATCACCTCCCTCATCACCAGCAGCCAGCGCCTCACCACCACCTTGCTCTGTGTCACCACCACCACCACCACCTCCACCTCCATTGCTGTGTATTGCGTCACTTCCGCCCGGACTGCCGCCGCTGTTGTTGTGTTCCGGCTGCATGTGTGTGTGTTGTATGTTGCATGATAGCCACAACCCACCCCTTACCTCCATACCTCCACCTGTTTCTCTCTCCTATTCATTCTTTTTTTCTTTCTTCCTTTTGCCTCTCTCTCTCTCTCTCTCTCTCTCTCTCTCTCTCTCTCTCTCTCTCTCTCTCTCTCTCTCTCTGAAGTTCTTTCCTCTTTCCTTCCTTCCTGTATTTCTTTTTATCTTCTATTCCCATTTCTTTTTTTTATGTGTGTGCTTGTTTGTGTTATGGTTCCTCACTCACTCACTCACTCACTCACTCACTCACTCACTCCAGCACTCACTCACTCACTCACTCCAGCACTCACTCACTCACTCACTCACCTCTGTATTCAATGCCTGTGTTTTCAAGCTATTTTTACCATAACCTTTCCCTAAAAATACTCTTCGCCTCTCTATACCAATAATTCTACCAACACCTCATTTGTATTCCTTGTCCTCCTCCTCCTCCTCTTCCTCCTCCTTCATTTCCTTACTCACTCACATCAGCACTCACTCACTCACCTCTGTATTCAATGCCTGTGTTTTCAAGCTATTTTTACCATAACCTTTCCCTAAAATTACTCTTCGCCTCGCTATACCAATAATTCTACCAACACTGCATCTATATTCCTCTTCCTCCTCCTTCATCTCCTTCTTATCCTTTTCTTTTCCTCCAGTTCCTTATCTTCCTTTCGCTAGCCGTTCTATTACACACACACACACACACGCACACACACACACACACCAGAGAGAGAGAGAGAGAGAGAGAGAAAGGGTGAGGGGGTGAGGAAGGGAGGGAGGGAGGAGGTCCTATACAAGCCTAAGCAACCCTTGACGCATACTTGGCAGTCTCAATTTTCCTCTGTAGAAAAGTGAGTCCTTGCTATTTAGTCCTAGAGGTAAGGGGCTAGTCCGTGGCCAGCCGCAAGCACTACACACGCATATGTTTATCTTTGTCCTACTATCGTTTTTTATATATTTATACATCCATAGATTTATACATATATATATACATACTAAATATATATATAGTAATTTTTTTTTTTTACTGAATGTCACCCCCAAGTTTTGTTTTTTTCTAAGTCAATACATTTTTTTTATACCTGTATAGAATTATCCGTTTTTTTAAATACATGCAGCTAATCGTGAATGGAACCAAGTTGTTTTATTTCATTTATACCCCACCTTGGGCTGCTTGGGCTTGTTGTGCTTCGCTTGGCCTACCCTCCACGCCTCCACACCCACCCCCATGCCTGCCCTCCGCCCCCACCCTGCCTCCTTCCCTCCCTCACCGCCCTACACCAACACTAACACTGCATGGGTCGCCTTGGGGTTAGTCTGTGTTGCGTTGGGTTGGTGTTACGCTATGTTGCTAGTCTTACGGCAACACAGGGCGGATGTATGTGTGTGTGTGTGTGTGTGGATGTGTGTTTGCGTTAGTGTGTGTGTGTGTGTGTGTGTGTGTGTGTGTGTGTGTGTGTGTGTGTGTACAGTGGACATGAATGAGGATGTTGACACTGATTATGGATACTGACAAATGAATGGATGGGTTATGTGTGTATGTGTGGTTTGGGGGTCTCGGTACACACACACACACACACACACACACACACACACACACACACACACACACTCTCTCTCTCTCTCTCTCTCTCTCTCTCTCTCTGTTATTCCTTTCTTTGCCTCATTTTCTTTTTCTTCTTCTTTTCTTTTGTTTATTTTTTCTCCTTTCTCTCTTTTCCTCTCTTTCTCTTCTCTCTTCACTCTCTTTTCTTCTCACACACACACACACACACACACACACACACACACACACACACACACACACACACACACACACACACACACACACACACAGGTAACATCATCAGCACGAGTAATGGCAACAGGTGAGGTGATGGAACTTACTCATTCATTAACCTGTCGACATGATCATTCTCTCTCTCTCTCTCTCTCTCTCTCTCTCTCTCTCTCTCTCATTATTAACTTGTTGGGAGCTGATTTGATTTTCCTGTTTTTTCTTAGCACGAACAATGGAAGGGCAGGAGAACCATGACTTTAACCCGGTAGCAGCGGGGATCATGTTTCTTAATGGTCCCTCTAAGCGAGAAAATGAGAAAAAAATCACCCCTCACACAAACCATTTCATAATATATATCAACGCATTTGTGATCAGTTTATGTATCATCTATTTTTTTGGGGTTATACCATGGCACAAAGTTGGCCTGTTTGCTGCTTCACGGTAAAGCCACAAATTTGGCCCGTCGCTGCTACACGGTAAAGCCACAAATTTGGCCCATCGCTACTACATGGTAAAGCCACAAATTTGGCCCGTCGCTGCTACACGGTAAAGCCACAAATTTGGCCCATCGCTACTACATGGTAAAGCCACAAATTTGGCCCGTCGCTGCTACACGGTAAAGCCACATATTTGGCCTGTCGCTGCTACACGGTAAAGCCACAAATTTGGCCCGTCGCTGCTACCGGGTTGAAAATATATTTCATTTGATATTATTTACACATTGCCGTGGTTTTCATTATTGTATTGGTATATTTGTTTCATCATTTTTTATCCCATTTATGTTTGCTTAGGATAATGGAGACAAAAGTTTGAGTTAAATGATAAAGAGATATATAAAATGCCCTAAATTTACTGCATCGATCAAGTCAAATAGATTCAAGTAATAGACAAACCCAAGTCAAATAGATTCAAGTAATAGACAAACACAAGTCAAATAGATTCAAGTAATAGACAAACACAAGTCAAATAGATAAAATATAAACACAAGTCAAATAGATAAAGAGAAGGTTGAGTCAAATAGATAAAATAAAGTCCGTCAAATAGATAAAACAAAGTCAGTCAAATAGATAAAACAAAGTCAGTCAAATAGATAAAACAAAGTCAGTCAAATAGATAAAACAAAGAGTCAAATAGATAAAACAAACTCAGTCAAATAGATAAAACAAAGTCAGTCAAATAGATAAAACAAAGTCAGTCAAATAGATAAAACAAAGTCAGTCAAATAGATAAAACAAAGTCAGTCAAATAGATAAAACAAACTCAGTCAAATAGATAAAACAAAGTCAGTCAAATAGATAAAAGAAAGTCCGTCAAATAGATAAAAGAAAGTCAGTCAAATAGATAAAACAAAGTCAGTCAAATAGATAAAACAAAGTCAGTCAAATAGATAAAACAAAGTCCGTCAAATAGATAAAACAAAGTCAGTCAAATAGATAAAACAAAGTCCGTCAAATAGATAAAACAAAGTCAGTCAAATAGATAAAACAAAGTCAGTCAAATAGATAAAACAAAGTCAGTCAAATAGATAAAACAAAGTCAGTCAAATAGATAAAACAAACTCAGTCAAATAGATAAAACAAAGTCAGTCAAATAGATAAAACAAAGTCCGTCAAATAGATCAAAGAAATTCAAATAGATAAACAAGAAATCCAAAATTAAAGAAACTCAAGTCAGTTCCCTCCAGCATTCATCATTGGTGCTAATAACTAATTCTTTAACTATTGCAACTGGTTCTGTAATTTGGTTCTAAGACTTCCTAAGATAATTTCATGCTTAATATGTCGCCTCATGTCCTTCCACTTGTCTAACCCAAGCACTGTGTGAATGTCCATTGGTCTAAATTCTTGTGGGCCAAAAATCTTAGTAGTCTTTGCATTCTCCCACCAGTAAACTCTCGTCTTTTCCCTCCTTGTTGGGCTGTCTGTCTGTCTTTTTAATCTTTCTTTTCTTCTTTTCTTCCTCTCTTCCTATTCCTTCAACCCTTTTCCTCCTATTCTATCTCTCTTCCTATTTTTTCAACCTTGCCTTCCTGTACCACTAAACCCTTTCGTCTTTTCCCTCCTTGTCGGGCTGTCTGTCTGTATTTTTTAATCTTTCTTTTCTTCTTTTCTTCCTCTCTTCCTATTCCTTCAACCCTTTTCCTCCTATTCTATCTCTCTTCCTATTCTTTCAACCTTGCCTTCCCGTACCACTAAACCCTTTCGTCTTTTCCTTCCTTGTCGGGCTGTCTGTTTGTCTTTTTAATCTTTCTTTCCTTCTTTTCATCCTCTCTTCCTATTTTTTCAACCTTGCCTTCCCTTACTTCTAAACCCTTTCATCTCTCCTCTCTTTGTTGGGTTGCGTCTGCCTGTCTCTTTACTCTTTCTTTTTCCTTCTATTCTTCCTCTCTTCCTATTCTTTCAACCTTGCCTTCCCTTAACACTAAACCCTTTCATCTTTCCTCTTTTTGTTGGGTTGTGTCTGTCTGTCTCTTTGCTCTTTCCTTTTCCTTCTATTCTTCCTCTCTTCCTATTCTTTCAACCTTTCTTTCCCCATACCTCTAAACCCTTTCATATCTCCTCTCTTTGCTGGGTTGTGTCTGTCTGTCTCTTTGCTCTTTCCTTTTCTCCTATTCTCTCTCTCTCTTCCCACCTTTCCTTCCCTCCAAGCCTTTCCCCCATCACTAAACCCTTCCATCTTTCCCCTCCTTGTTGGTCTGTCTCTCTCTCTTTCTCTCCTTTTCCATTTCCCTTCTATTCTTCCTCTTCTTCCATTCTTTCAACCTTTCTTTCCTTTTTACTCCTTCCCCCTTCACTAAACCCTTCCATTTTTCCCCTCCTTGTTAGTCTGTGTATATCTCTCTTTCTCTCTTCCTCCCTTTTCCTCTTCTTCCTCTCCCATATTTTCCACCATTCCTTCCCTCATTTCCTTCCCTTACCACTAAACCCTTTCACCCTTTCATCTTTCCTCCTCTCTCTTTCTCTTCTTCCTCTCCCATACTTTCCATCATTCCTTCCTTCATTGCCTTCCCATACCACAAAACCCTTTCATCCTTCCATCTTTCCTCCTCTCTCTTTCTCTTCTTCCTCTCCCATACTTTCCACCGTTCCTTCCCTTCCCTCCCCTGACCACTAAACCCCCTTACGTTTCCCCTCCCTGTGGTGCTGTATGTCTGGGGCGCTGGGTCATGCAAGGAGGTGAATGCGCTGCGCTGTGTGGAAAACCAAACACAGCGACAACCCTGGAGTGAGGTCTTGGGATGGGCGTCGGGGAACCACTCTTGGGGGCATGCCGGGGATATTATGCTTGTCACTAATGGATAACACGGACCTAACAGTGACCAGCATGATGA
Source organism: Eriocheir sinensis (assembly GCF_024679095.1). Lineage (NCBI taxonomy): Eukaryota > Metazoa > Arthropoda > Malacostraca > Decapoda > Varunidae > Eriocheir > Eriocheir sinensis. Next base: position 3,560,355 of record NC_066565.1, read on the forward strand.
TAGTATATGTTAATCAAAGGTGTATGGTTAAGGTGTTTGTGATGAGTGTGTGTAGGCGAGAGAGAGTGAGAAATTGTACCTGTTTTTTCGGGTACATGAAGCTTAGAGATGTAGATTGGGGAGGCGGTGGCTGAGTGGTTAGCGTGTGGGCCCCGCATTCACCGCATTCTGGAGCAGTGAGTAGCAGACTTTTTTTTCACATTTGTTACCTTGAACTGCGGTAAAAAAAAAAAAAAAAAAAAAAAAAAAAATAATAATAATAATAAAAAAAAATAAAAAGCAGGTTCGAGTCCACCGCTACCACCTGGGATTTTTCAGTCACCGCCGAGTGGCCTAAGACTACCAACATGCTGTCCTGAAGACCACCCATCAACCCAGACTCTAGAAGAACCATCCAAGCCATTCAAAAACGAGCTCCGGGGGGCAGCATGAGCCGAGAAAAAATGGCGCCACTATAAACACTTGCCTGCGCCATGATGGGCTTGGGCAGACCACCAGGCCCCACAAGAAAGCCTACCAGTGCTACAGGCGTTGACGTAAAAAATAAATAAATAAGATTGATAAATAAAAATAAAAAAAGATTGACAGAGAGGAGTGACCAGCATGAGAAAGGTACATGTCAATTAAAGATGTTTGGAATGGTTAGCCCGGTAGCAGCAGGGATCATGCTTCTTAATGGTCCCTCTAAGCGAGAAAAATGAGAAAAAACACCCCTCACACAAACCATTGCATAATATATCAAAGCATTTGTGATCAGATTATGTATCATCTATTTTTGGGGGTTAAAATCATGGCACAAATTTGGCCCGTCGCTGCTACCGGGTTAAGGCGATTTTGGTGATGGGAACATATATGAGAGAGAAAAATTGGTACAGAGTGAAGAGATGCCGTACCTGTTTGTAGTGAAATGTTGAGCTTAAATGAATCTCGGTTAATGACAAAGACAAAAGGGAGAGAAAAGAAAGTCTGGGAGAAAGAAAAATGAGAGAAAACATTGTGGAGTTTGATGAAGTTTAAAGAAATGGACCCAAAGATGTGACAATGGGAAAGCAGACAAACAGAATAGAGAAGAAAGTAAGAAAGAAAAAGGATAGAAAGTTTTGATTCAGACTTACACTTGTTTTCAACCGATGAATTAATGAGGAAGGAGAAACCATTGCACAGTTCCGAGAAGCCAAACGAAATGGATTCAAAGATATGACATTAGGAAAGCAGAAGAACAGAATAGAGAAGAAAATAAGAAAGAAAAAGGATAGAAAGTTTTGATTCAGACTTACACTTGTTTTCAACCGATGAATTAATCAGAAAGGAGAAATCATTGCAGAGTTCCGAGAAGCTTAACCTGGTGGCTTTACCGTGTAGCAGCGACGGGCCAAATTTGTGCCATGATATAAACCCCCCAAAATAGATGATACATAAATTGATCACAAATGCTTTGATATATATTATGAAATGGTTTGTGTGAGGGGTGATTTTTTCTCTCGCTTGAAGGGACCATTAAGAAACATGATCCCTGCTGCTACCGGGTTAAAGAATTGGACCCAAAGATGTGACAATGGGAAAGCAGACAAACAGAATAGAGAAGAAAGTAAGAAAGAAAAAGGATAGAAGGTTTTGATTCAGACTTGCACTTGTTTTCAACCGATGAATTAACGAGGAAGGAGAAACCATTGCACAGTTCCTATAAGCTTAAAGAAATGGATTCAAAGAAATTAATGAGAAAGCAGTTGAACAGAGGAAGAAAAAAGAGAAAGAAGAAGGAAAGAGTTTTGTTGAGACTTGTAAGAAATCAATCAGAAAAAGAGAAAAATGTGAGTGTTTTGGAAAAGGTCCTGGAGGGTAAGTAAAAAGAAAGAACAAAAAATGGGGGGTCAGAGAGAGAGAGAGAGAGAGAGAGAGAGAGAGAGAGAGAGAGAGAGATGACTAACCTCCCACAACAGACAGCTGAACACCAGGATCATGGAGCTGGAGAGTGAGGTGGAGGAAGCGCGTGTGCCCTCCGTCCCCTCCACCGCCTCCGTCTCCGCCGCTGCACCGCCCACCCTCCAGGCCGGCAAGATGGATGAGGCGCGGAGGATTGCCGAGCTGGAGCGGAAGCTGGTGGAACAGAGTGAGTGTTGTACCAGTTTTTTTCCCATGATTATTTTTTCCTTTTTCTTATTTACTTTCATTTTTTCTTACAGTTTTTCCAGTTTCCTCTTTTTTTTCCTTTTTTTATTTCCATTTTTTTCATTTTTTTTTTCTTGTTTTAATTTTTTTTTCTTTTTGTTTGTTTTCTTTTTTTTCTTGTTTCCAGTTTTTCATATCCGTTATTTTTATTTTTTTTCATTTTCTCAACTTTTACATATTTTTTCTTTTATTTTTTTCATCCAGTTTTTTTCAAGATTACAGATTTTTCCAGTTTTCTAATTTTTCCCAGTGCAGGTTTTTGGTTGCAGTGGAGTGATATTATGGTTTTCTTTTTTTGGTTGAGATATAGTCATGTAAATGATCTTGTGGTTGTTGTATATATTGATGGTTGCACACACCTACACACCCATGCACATATAGAAAAACACCCACACACACATATAGAAAAACACACCCACACACATATAGAAAAACACACACACACATATAGAAAAACACCCACACACATATAGAAAAACACCCACACACATATAGAAAAACACACACACACATATAGAAAAACACCCACACACATATAGAAAAACACCCACACACATATAGAAAAACACCCACACACATATAGAAAAACACCCACACACATATAGAAAAACACACACACACATATAGAAAAACACACACACACATATAGAAAAACACCCACACACATATAGAAAAACACACACACACATATAGAAAACACACATATATAAAACACCCACACACACATATAGAAAAACACACACACCTACACAACCACACACATATAGAAAAACACACACACACATATAGAAAAACACCCACACACATATAGAAAAACACCCACACACACATAGAAAAACACCCACGCACATATAGAAAAACACCCACACACACATAGAAAAACACACACACACATATAGAAAAACACACACACACATATAGAAAAACACCCACACACATATAGAAAAACACACACACACATATAGAAAAACACCCACACACATATAGAAAAACACACACACACATATAGAAAAACACCCACACACATATAGAAAAACACACACACACATATAGAAAAACACCCACACACATATAGAAAAACACCCACACACATATAGAAAAACACCCACACACATATAGAAAAACACACACACATATAGAAAAACACCCACACACATATAGAAAAACACACACACATATAGAAAAACACCCACACACATATAGAAAAACACACACACATATAGAAAAACACCCACACACATATAGAAAAACACACACACCTTCACACCCACACACATATAGAAAAACACCCACACCTACACACCCACACACATATAGAAAAACACCCACACACCTGCACACCCACACACATATAGAAAAACACCCACACCTACACAATGACACAAATTAATACAAAAGGTAAGTTTTTTTGCGTACTAATTGGTGAACTTACCCTACCCCCAAATAATAAATACTGTAAACAATGGGATACATCTACACACACTAACACACTCACACACACACACACACACATACAAAAGCCTCACACTAACACAAATTAATATATACCCCCAAAAATAATAAATAAACAAAGGCATACATCTACACACACTCACACACACATACAAAAGCCTCACCCGTACATTCCGTAGGGGAGAAGGTGTCCGGGCTGGAGGAGTCGCTCACCAAGAAAGAGGGTGAAATGGAGGCCATGGAGGAACGCTACAAGAAATACCTCGGGAAGGCCAAGTCCGTCATCAAGACCCTGGACCCCAAGCACAACCCTGCCCTGGTGCCGGACGTCTCACACCTCCGCTCCGCCATCCAGGAGAAGGAGCGCATCATTGAGAACATGGAGGTGAGGCAGGGCTAACCCGTCCGCTGCGATTGGCACAGATTTGGCCTTCACTGGTAGCCTGGTAACATACACTTTCAGGTCTTTCTTTGTCTCTGTGGTGGATAGTTAAGGACAGACCGATAATGTTTACTGTAGAAGAAGGTGACAGCTGAGTGTTATCGAGGAATAGGGGATAGGTGTTTGGAGGACCGTGTGGAGGTGGCAGGTTAAGTGGATGTTTGTCTTATTTCTCCTTGCAGCGTGAAACGGAAAAGAGCAAGATGGTCAGGGACATGGAGGAGAAGCTAATCACCACTGCCTTCTACAACCTGGTGAGTGTGTGTGTGTGTGTGTAAATGAATGTGTTTGTGATGTGTGTGTGTGTGTGTTAAATTAATGTGTTTGTGGTGAGTGTGTGTTTGTGTGCGTAAATGGATGTGTTTGTGTGTGTGTGTGTGTTTTTATTTACCTAGTTGTTTTACAGGGCCTGGGGTTACGCTCATGTGGTCCCGTCTCCGTATCTGTATTTGTCCAACTTTTCCTTAAGGTTCTGCACACTCTTCGCTGATACTACATCCTCACTTAGTCTGTTCCAAACCTCTATATTTCTTTTGGTGTGTGTGTGTGTGTGTGTGTGTGTGTGTGTGTGTGTGTGTAAATGGATGTGCTTTTGTGTGTGTGTGTGTGTGAATGTTTTTGTGACCTACTAATGTATTAATAATGTGTTTTTAAGGTTAGAGTAACAAAATCTCCAAAATAAGCCGACTTTCCCAGTGTCCAGGAACATAACCCCCCTATTACTATTGTTTCTTATGGGGAAATTATGTTTAAATAACTCGATTTTAAATAACACAACATCTCCAGGAACGTAACCCTGATGTTAATCAAGAGGTGACTGTATATCTATATCTAAACTACCAGCACCACCACTGCCATCCCTACTCCTTGGTGTGTGTGTGTGTGTAAATGGATGTGCTTGTGTGTGTGTGTGTGTGTGTGTGTGTGTGTGTGTGGTGCGTAAATGGATGTGTTTGTGGTGCGTAAATGGATGTGTTTGTGGTGTGTAAATGGATGTGTTTGTGTGTGGAAATGACTGTGTTTATGTGGAAATGGATGTTTGTGTGTGGAAATGGATGTTTGTGTGTAGAAATTACTAGGTTTATGTGTGGAAATGGATGTTTGTATGTGGAAATGGATGCGTTTGTGGTGCGTAAAAGGATGCGTAGTATATCTATATCTAAACCACCACCACCACCATCCTCACCCCTCTCCGTCCCCCCTCAGGGTATGCAGATGCACCGCCAGATGATCAGTCAGCGGCTCTCCACGGTGGACCAGGGCGGCCACTCGTTCATGGCCCGCCAGCGCCAGGCCTCCACGCGCCGCTCACAGATGGGCAGCAACGTGGGCAACAGGTGAGGGCCGGCAGCCTGACCTCTTTTCCGACACCCTCGTTACCCTAATTAACCTCATTACCTGGATTTACCTGATTATCCTGACTTACCTCGTTAACCTTCGTCATGGCTAGACTACTTAATGTTCATGTTGTTTTTTGTATCTATGTGGTCAGTTTCCTTCCTCTATCATTCTATACCTCCTCATTATTCATGGTATTTGTAGTGACTTGGTAGTAGTAGTAGTAGTAGTGGTAGTAGTAGTAGTAGTAGTAGTAGTAGTAGTGTCCCTTCTTGGAGTGTGTTCTGTAGATGAAAAGTCTCTCAGTTTGATGTCAGTTCTCATTGCTAAACCTTCCCTTAACAGCTCAGTATTATGATTTTAAGTATTATAAGTATTGTAAGTGTTATTGTATCTTAGTATTATTAGTGTAAGAGAAGGAGTTGATGGGAGCAACCGAGATGTTTCAGCCTTATTAGAAGTTTGTCTTTTTCCATCAGTTTAGGGGCCGTATTACAAGTCAAATCCATGAAGTTTCGGGTCCCTACAGAGTTCGGGATGAGTTACTCTGTAGGGACCTGAAACTTCTCGGACTCGACTTGTAATACGGCCCCTAAACTGAACTCTGTAGGGACCCAAAACTTCTCGGATTTGACTTGTAATACGGCCCCTAAACTGAACTCTGTAGGGACCCAAAACCTCTCGGATTCGACTTGTAATATGGCCTCTAGAGTGTGAGCCAGTGTCAGATTGTTGAATGCAGTTGATCGCAAGTGTTATGCTGGATATGTAGATGTGTTACTTTTCATTTACCTCCTCATTGATTTTGCTCCTCCGAAACCTCAGAGTCAGTGGTGGATTGTTGGATGAAGTTGATCGTGAGTGTTTGCAAATGTTGGTTATGTAGCTTTCATATTGATTGATTTTGCTCCTTCGAAACCTCAGAGTCAGTGGCAGATTGTTGAATGAAGTTGATTGTATTTACCTAGTTGTGATATACATGTTAGAATTGATTGTGAGTGTTTGGAAATGTTGGTTATGTAGCTTTCTTATTGATTGATTTTGCTCCTTCGAAACCTCAGAGTCAGTGGCAGATTGTTGAATGAAGTTGATTGTATTTACCTAGTTGTGACATACATGATAGAATTGATTGTGAGTGTTTGGAAATGTTGGTTGTGTAGATGTGTTTCTTATGATTTACTTTCTTATTGATTGATTTTGCTCCTTCGAAACCTCAGAGTCAGTGGCAGATTGTTGAATGAAGTTGATTGTATTTAGCTAGTTGTGATATACATGATAGAATTGATTGTGAGTGTTTGGAAATGTTGGTTGTGTAGATGTGTTTCTTTTGATTTACTTTCTTATTGATTGATTTTGCTCCTTCGAAACCTCAGAGTCAGTGGCAGATTGTTGAATGAAGTTGATTGTATTTAGCTAGTAGTTGTGATATACATGATAGAGTTGATTGTGAGTGTTTGGAAATGTTGGTTGTGTAGATGTGTTTCTTTTGATTTACTTTCTTATTGATTGATTTTGCTCCTCCGAAACCTCAGCTCCCGAACCTAAGAAAAGCACCACAACACAAACCATGAATTCACCACAACCACCAACAACAGCAGCAACAACAAAAACGTAATAACAACAACAGCAATACTTCTTAACTAAAATATTCCATTGCAAGAGCATAAAAAAATTACCCTTAACAATGACTACAACAATAGTAATATCACTCCACAAAACAACAACAACAACAACAACAACAACAACAACAACAACCCTTCCCCACCCCCAAAAAATAATGGAGTCTCCCTAACCTAACCTAACCTAACCTAACCTAACCTAATAGCAACATAAAAACAACAACAACAATAACAACAATAATACTCCAGAAAAACAGCAACAACAACAACAACAGTACCCCTCCATTCCCCCTCAAAAAAAAAAAAAATAAATAAATAAATAATAATACTCCAGAAAAATACCACCACCACCACCACCACCACCACCAACAACAACAACAACAACAACAACAACACCCACATCCCTCCATTCCCCCTCAGTAAATGGCACCCCCCCTAACCTAACCTAACCTGACCTAACCTAACCTAACCTAACCTAACCCAATAGCAACATACACCACCACCACCACTATCAACAACAACAACAACAACAACAACAACAACAGCATCCGCACCCCTCCATTCCCCCTCAATAAACGGCGCCCCCTAACCTAACCTAACCTAACCTAACCTAACCCAATAGTAACACACACCACCACCACCACTACCAACAACAACAACAACAACAACAACAACAACAGCATCCGCACCCCTCCATTCCCTAACCTAACCTAACCTAACCTAACCTAACCTAACCCAATAGTAACATACACCACCACCACTACCAACAACAACAACAACAACAACAGCATCTGCACCCCTCCATTCCCCCTCAATAAACAGTGCCCCCCCCTAACCTAACCTAACCTAACCTAACCTAACCCAATAGTAACATACACCACCACCACCACTACCAACAACAACAACAACAACAGCATCAACCTAACCTAACCTAACCTAACCTAACCTAACCTAACCCAATAGTAACATACACCACCACCACCACTACCAACAACAACAACAACAAAAACAACAGCATCCGCACCCCTCCATTCCCCCTCAATAAAGAGCGCCCCCCCCTAACCTAACCTAACCTAACCTAACCTAACCTAACCTAACCCAATAGTAACATACACCACCACCACCACCACTACCACCACCAACAACAACAACAGCATCTGCACCCCTCCATTCCCCCTCAATAAACAGCGCCCCCCCTAACCTAACCTAACCTAACCTAACCTAACCTAACCTAACCCGGCATTAACCTCGTCCTTATTTTCTGTGTTCCTTTCAGCGAGTTCTATGATTACTAGCCGCTGTGTGCCCGTGTCCGCCACCCTGCATGGTTAGTACCCGCCAGGCTCTGCTCCGCCATGCCCTGCCCTGCCCGGCTATGATTGGCCTGCTTTGACCTGCCCTGTTATGCTGACCTATATTCCTACCTATTTACCTTTCTTTCTTTCTTTCTTTCTTTCTTTTTTTCCTTCCTTCCGTCCCTCTTTCCTTCCTTTCTTTCCCGCCTCTTGCAGACTCCTTACGTTCTTATGTTTCCTTCCATCCTTCCTTCCTTCCATCCCTCCATCCCTCCTTTCTTTCTTTCATTCCTATCCTTCCTTCCTTCCCTCCTTCCTTCCTCTCTTTCTTTCCTTCCTTCCTTCCTTCCTTCCTTCCTTTCCCTCCCTCCCTCCTTTCCTTCCTTCCATCCTTCCTTCCTTACCTTACCTGCCTACCCTTTGCCAGTCTGCCTGTGTGTGTGTGTGTGTGTGTACCAGTGCTGGGAACTTCCGCTAATTAGTCCACAAATCTGCAATAGCGGAAGTTCCATTTCATTTGTGGATTTGCGTTTGCAACAAAAAGGTCGCTAATTTACGGCTTAGCGTTTGTGGTATTACTTCCGCTAACCTCCGCTAACATGTGGAGGAGCCAGCCCGGACAGCCTCAATCTGATAGCTTCTTCAATAATGTTAAAATAAAAACTGATTAACCTCAAATCTTTTTTTAGTTGTTGCCTTTTCCACTTTTTACAAAAAGCATATTCACATAAACCTCTCAGGGGATCTTATTATAAACATTACTATAAGTATTTTGAAGGAGACATCACGTATGAATATGTATTTAGTTGTGACACTCACACTGGTGAACTTCCTTTGGTCCTTCTCATTAAAAATAAGTTTAAAATAGATGCTTATCAAATTATTATAAATTAATTAGTATGATTACAAATCGTCCATACTTGAAGGCAGTAGTGTATGTATGGTCAATGCTGGTCTTGTAAAAATAGTTTTCTTTATACTCCAGGTCTTTAAAAAAAACAAAATATTGAAGCTTTGGATGCCAAGCTACAGCATTACATCGCAAATAGAGTGACAAGAGATTTGAGAACCATTGATAATATAATTTTTATTTGTGGTTTGTGTTTATGGTGTCAAGTTTTGTGGCGGAAGACTGCAAATACTGTGTAGCTATTTGTGATAGTGGATTTGCGATTGCAATTTAAACTAAATCTTGAAATTTGCAGAATTGCGATTGCAAAAGCTACGGAATAAGTTAGCAGATTTGTGATAGCGGAAGTTCAGATTCGTTAGCGATGCCCAGCTCTGGTGTGTGCCCTGCTCTGATTTACCCGTGTTATGTTGGCCCCTTACCTTACCTTGCCTTACCTCACCCTACCTTACCCTACCCCATTCCTCTGCCTGTGTGTGTGTGTTTAAAGGAAAGAAAGAAAGAGGGAGAGGAAAAACTGTAAATCCACTTTCCTCCCTTTCATTTTGTCTTACCTTAGCTGACCTTACCTTACCTTACTCTGCCTTACCTCATGTCTGCCTGTGTGTGTGTGTGTGTGTGTGTTTGAAAGAGAGAGGGAAAGAGGGAGAGGGAAAATTGTATACCCACTTTCCTCACTTTCATTTTGTCTTACCTTACCTTACCTTACCTTAACTTACCTTACCTTACCTCATGTCTCTGCCTGTGTGTGTGTATGTGTGTTTAAAGGAAAGAAAGAGAGAGGAAAAGAAAATATACCCAGTTTCCTCCTTGCCTTGCCTTGCCTTACCTTACCTTACCTTACCAACCTAACCACTGCATCTTGTCTTACCCTCAGCATGTAAGACTGACCAAACATTTAAGGCGTAAGAATGCAAGACAAACCCACAGCTGGAAAATAATGAAATAATGAGTTAAGGAAAAGAATGAGTGATTATATTTTTCCTTTGTTCCTCTTCCCTCTTTATTTTTTGGATCTACTTCAGTGAAGACATAAAATAATCTCTTCTTTATGTGAGTATGTATGTGTGTATGTATGTATGTATGAGATGAAGGGAGGGAAACTATGAGAAGGGACTATATATGTATGAACTTTATAAGGCCCCTTTCACACGAACGGTTTCTGCCGCTCAGATGAGCGGCAGCCGCATGGCACCTGGACATCTACGGTCAAGTGCGGTGTCTGCCGCATCCGCTTCGGTATCTCCTTCAGTCATATTTGTAATCTTCTCTTGAGGGATCCCACAAACAAGGCCGTCTTTCAATCTTGGAGATCAGCAGCTCCGTGTCGTGATAATTTTTGATTAGCCATAACCCTGAAATTTAAATGCAGATGTTTGTTGTACCGAGGTATACAGAATTAATATGTAAGACACTTACATTTTCAATATACATCAATTGAAAGTTCATAAGATGGAAAATATAGTGCATACCAGCTTTTCGCAAACGCCAGATGTGTGAAGGCGCCCATAGCAACACATGACCACCGAAACTGCTGTGTGGCATTTCTGCCACTGCGGTCTTGCTGGCAGTCTGGCAGGGTGTGGCTGCCGGAGCAGCAGTCCTGCCATTCTGGCTTCGTGTGAATGCACCCGTAAGAGTCAGTGTAAAGCTAAACCGTCCGGCACGTGCCGGAGCGGCAGAAGCCGTTCGTGTGAAAGGGACCCAAGATCCCTGGTTCTTTAAAGGCAACCAATACTGTATTCTCCAATTAAATAAGTATACAGCCTCATATACTCTCCCTTATGTATGTGTCTGTCTGTATGAAATGTATATGACTGAGAGGAGAACATGTATGATATTGAGTGTGTAAGTATGCATGATGTATGTATGTATGTATGTATGCATGCATGTTGACAGAATTACACTGACACATAGCAACATAACCCAACCTTTCTCTCCCCCCCCTTTCCCCCCAGACAAGCTCCGTCCAGCGGCCACTACGACGACATGCGGATCAGCTGACTCCCACCCGCGGCCGGCAGTGAGGGCGGACGCTGCTGCCGGTGTTGTTGTTATTACCACTGTTGTTGTTGTTGCTCCCCCTCGATGGCGGTGGGTTTGTACCTCGAGGCGGCCGTTTGTATGTAGGGTGTAGGGGGTGGGGTGTGTACGTGGGTGTGGGTGTGGGTGTTCCATTCTTTCGTCTTTCCATTCTTATGTCTATGTCTGTTTTTCTTCTTCTATCTATCTAATCTATTTTTTTTTCATTTCTTTCTTTCTTTCTTCGATTCTTTTTTCTGTCTTTTTCTATCTATCTAATCTATTGTGTGTGTTGTTTTTTTAATTTCTTTTTCCTTCTATTTTTTTCTATCTTTTTCTATCTCTCTAATCTATTGTGTGTGTGTGTTTTATTAATTTCTTTCTTCCATTCTATTATCTGTATCTATTTTTCTATCTGTCTATCTCTATGTCTATTTTTTTATCTGTTTTCATATTTTTTCTTTAATGGGTAAGCTCTCATTTCCCTCTTCCTCCTCCTCCTTTTCCTCTGTCTCCTCCTTCTCCTCTTCTAATGTGTGTGTGTGTGCGTGTGTGTGTCAGTGACTTTGTAAGGGGTTTAGTAAAGGTTTTAGCAGGATTTTATATATATGGGAGGATACATGCGTGGGTTGACTTGATATTAATTGACGTAGCTGTTAGGCGTTCAAGGAGATGCTGATGGAAATTTTGATATGTCGTTAACTGCCGAGACTCAAAGGAAGACCAGAGCACGCAAGACTTTCATACGCAAGATTGCCGAGAAATTTCACATGGGAAACTTATGAGAGAGTTTTGTATATGTAGGATTCTCCAAATATCTCTCATCCGCAAGACTTTCATATGCAAGATTGCCGAGAAGTTTTACATGGGAAGCTTATGAGAGAGTTTTGTATATGTAAGATTCTCCAAATATCTCTCATCCGCAAGACTTTCATATGCAAGACTGCTGAAAAGTTTTACATGGGAAGCTTATGAGAGAGAGTTTTGTATATGTAAGATTCTCCAAATATCTCTCATCCGCAAGACTTTCATACACAAGATTGCCTAGAAGTTTTACATGGGAAGCTTATGAGAGAGTTTTGCATATGTAAGATTCTCAAAATATCTCTCATCCGTAAGATCGTTTTGAAGTTTTACATGGGAAGCTTATGAGAGAGTTTTGCATATGTAAGATTATCCAGATAGTATTTTGCATGGAAACTGATGAAGGGGTGACGGAGCTGGATCTTTAAGAATTGCCCAAGTGTGAAAAAGGAATTTTGAAACCAAGTTAAAATGCATTGGACCTGACATGAATATTTTTAGAAACTTACGAAAGAAAGAATTGCATATAGAAGGTGATTTTAACTTGTCCGACATGAAGTAGCTGCATTTTTAGGGAGAATTATCGAAGAATGTGTGAATGAAGTTGAGTTTTAATGTGAGAACCAAGTTAAAATGTGTTAAAACTGACATGAATATTTTTAGAAACCTGGAAAAGAAAGAATTACATATGAAAGATGATTTTAAACTTGTCCGTGATGAATGAGAAGCATTTTTAGGGAGAAATGTTTGAGTTTTAATGTGAGAACCAAGTTAAAATGTGTTAAAACTGACATGCATATTTTTTTATCAACCTGGAAAAGAAAGAATTACATATGGAAGATGATTTTAAACTTTTCCGTGATGGAGAAGCATTATTAGGGAGAAATATTTGAGTTTTAATGTGAGAACCAAGTTAAAATGTGTTAAAACTGATATAAATATTTAAAAAAAACCTGGAAAAGAAAGAATTAAATATGGAAGGTGATTTAAAACTTGTCCGTGATGAAGGAGAAGCATTTTTAGGGAGAAATATTTGAGTTTTAATGTGAGAACCAAGTTGAAATGTGTTAAAATTGACATAAATATTTTTAAAACCTGGGAAAGGAAGAATTACATATGAAAGATGATTTTAAACTTGTCCGTGATGAATGAGAAACATTTTTAGGGAGAAATATTTGAGTTTTAATGTGAGAACCAAGTTAAAATGCGTTACAACTAACACAAATATTTTTTATAGACCTAGAAAAGAAAGAATGCATAAAAGATGATTATAACCTTGTCCGTCATGAAGGAGTTGTAATTTTTAGGGAGAACTGTCCAAGAACATGTGAATAAATTTTTGAATAAGTTAAAATGCATTACAACTGACACAAATATTTTTTTATAGACCTGGAAAAGAAAGAACACATATAAAAGATGATTCTAACCTTGTCCGTCATGAAGGAGTCGTATTTTTTAATTTTTTTATTTATTTATCTTTTTTTTTACAGCAGATGAGTCCATTCAAGGGCATAAGAAAAGGTAACAAATGTGAAAAAAAAAAGCCCGCCACTCAAATGTTTTTACGGAGAAGTGTCCAACATGTGAACAGAGTCGAGTTTTTAACGTAGGAAGTGCAATAATGAGGATAGGATAATATTCTCACCCCGGCAACCATTTCAAACATTTCTTAACTAAGGGAAGGAAAATGAAGAGCTGAAAACAGGTGCATATAAAAAAACGTGCAATAATGAAGATAGGAAAATATATTGTAACCCTCGGCTTGTGATGTAGGTGGAAAAGTTAAGGGAATTTTAAAACACAGCCCTAGAATGACAAAGGCAACTACAGTTCAGTCGTCCCTCAAATAGTACGGTTTCCAATAGTTAGGTTTCGTTTTTCTCACGGATTGTCAAGGAAGATCTTTTTAGGATTTTTAAGTTTCCTGCTCGTAGGGAAATTCAAAAACCCTAAAAAAATCTTCTGTGAAAATCCACATAAAACCGAAACCGAATCATTGGAAACTGTACTATTTGAGGGACGGCTGTATAGACCAAAATCTGTCTGGAAACTGTAAATTGACTTGGGGAGTTTGTTTACGAAGGTAGTGAACTAAGTGAGAGCTGTTTTTAGTATGGAATGTTTGAGAATATTTTATGCCTCAAGAACCACTTTTGTATCTTGTTTTGTAAGCTCGAATACCGTGGAAATGAAGGTCTGCAACGATATGAAAAAAGTGTTGTACGTAGTTTTAAAATGAACGCATGTTGTAGATGGTTGCAAGTGCCCATTCTGGAGGTAACTGAGAATCGCATTTGTACCTCATTTTGTAAGCTTGCCCACAGTGGAAGCGAAGGCAAGGCATCAATAAAAGTGCAGTAGTTTTAAAATGAACACACATTGTAGATTGTTGCAAATACTACCCATTTTGGAGGTTAACTGAGAATCGCATTTGTACCTCATTTTGTAAGCTCGCCCACAGTGGAAGCGAAGGCAAGGCATCAATATAAAAAAGTGCAGTAGTTTTAAAATGAACACACATTGTAGATCATTGCAAATACTACCCATTTTGGAGGTTAACTGAGAATCGCATTTGTACCTCATTTTGTAAGCTCGCCCACAGTGGAAGCGAAGGCAAGGCATCAATAAAAGTGCAGTAGTTTTAAAATGAACACACATTGTAGATCGTTGCAAATACTACCCATTTTGGAGGTTAACTGAGAATCGCATTTGTACCTCATTTTGTAAGCTCGCCCACAGTGGAAACGAAGGCAAGGCATCAATATAAAAAAGTACAGTAGTGTTAAGATGAATTCACGTTGTAGTCGCTAGTACCATTCTGCAGGTAAACTTTTCTTAATCCCATACAAGTGCAGACAGAAGTATTGATCCACCTTACTCTAAGCTCGAACTCTGCCCTCCCTCCACATGGCAGGCCACGTGGTGAGGAAAGGTGGAGCGTACAGAAGGAAGAGGGAAGGGAGGGATGATCTTGTAGGAGGTAGACAAAATTTAGGATACAGAGAAGGTGAGGGAGAGGAAAATGAGGGATGAAAGGGTGAGTGAGAGATTAGCAAGTAAGAGAGAGAAGAAAAAAATGGAAGAGTGGAATGTGAGGAAGGAAAAGGAAAATGGGAGATGGAAGTAAGGAAGGAGAAAGAAAGAGGAAGGAAGAGAGAAATGAGACAAAAATATGGAAGTGTAGAGTGGGAAAGAAAGGAAGATTCGGAAAGGAGATTAGACATTCAGAAAGAAGAAACGGTAGATGAAATTTGGCATAGAGAAAACAAAGAAAACTGAAAGTGTTGAGTGTGAGGAAGGAAGAGAGAAATGAGATACAAAACTAGACATTCAGAAAAGACAAAAGTGTGGAATGAGAAAGAAAGGAAGCATAGGACAGGAGACTAGACATTCAGAAGGAAGAAACGGTAGACGAGATTTGGCATGCAGGAAAGAGATGCCGTTTCAGATCGCTGAGTTAGGTGGAGTAGTGATAACATTTCTATCTGCACTTGTACTCGATCACGGTGATGGTGGTGGCGGGGACAGACACAATATAAATAAAGCACACTTCCTGCACAACTCACGGGGAAAAATATATCAGAAAACGCAGCAAAAAAAATGATAGTTGATAATTAAGTATGATTAGACGTAACCTCTTTTTTTGCATTTTTTTTTAATTGTTTGTTTTTAGTCGTAATCGCTTAGCCGTGTCTCAAAAAACCTGCACAAAGGGATTTTATGGTTCGTGAATGAGTGTGTGAAAGTTGTGACTTGTTGAAGGGGAAAGGTAAAGTTTATAATAGGAAAAAATAAAAAAAAGTTGTGATCTGTGAGGGAAAAAGTAGAGTTTGTAATGGGAAAAAAGTAAATAGTTGTGATATGTGAGGGAAAAGGTAGAGTTTGTTAGAGGAAAAAAATGTGTAAAGTTGTGATTTGTTGAAGGGAAAAAGTAGAGTGTAATAGGAAAAATATCAAAAAAGTTATGATCTGTGAGGGAAAAAGTGGAGTTTGTAATAGGAAAAAATATAAAAAAGTTGTGATCTGTGAGGGAAAAAGTAAAGTTTGTTAGAGGAAAAAAATGTGAAAAGTTGTGATTTGTGAGGGAAAGTTAAAGTTTGTAATAGGAAAAAATGTAAAAAAGTTGTGATTTGTGATGAAAAAATAGTTTGTGATATGAAAAAAATGTAAAAAGTTTTGATTATTGAAGGGAAAAGTAAAGTTTGTTAGAGGAAAAAATATAAAAAGTTGTGATTTGTGTGGAAAGGTAGAATTTGTAATAGGAAAAAAGTAAATAGTTGTGATTTGTGAGGGAAAAAGTAGAGTTTGTTAGAGGAAAAAAATGTTAAAAGTTGTGATTTGTTGAAAGGAAGAAGTAAAGTTTGTAATAGGAAAAAAGTAAATAGTTGTGATTTGTGAGAGAAAAAGTAGAGTTTGTAGTAATAGGAAAAAAATAAAAAGTTGTGATTTGTGACGGAAAAAGTAAAGTTTGTTAGAGGAAAAAAATGTGAAAAGTTGTGATTTGTGACAGAAGAAGATTAAGATTAAGATTAAGAAGATTAAGAGGAAATGGAAAAGGATTATGTGTTTTAGAAGATGATTAAGAGGTTTACAGGTGGTTTGCAAGGAGGAGGAAGAGCATCAAGAGATTTAGAAGAGGATTAAGAAGAAAGGGAGGAGGATTAAGAGAAAAGTTTGTAATCGGAGAAAATGTAAAAAGTTGTGATTGTTGAAGGGAAGAAGTAAAAGTTTCCAAGTGGAAAAGAACGTAAAGATGGAAAGTCGAGTTGAGCGAATATTTTTTTACGGGAAAGAAACGGACTCAAGGGCAAACAAACAAACAAACACAGAGGCCCAGAAAATAAAATAATCCCCCCAAAAACAAATAAATAAACAAACTCAAGGGCAGAAAAACAACCAAAAAAAAAGCCTTGAAAACAAAGTCCCCCAAAAAACTAAAGAATGCCTAAAAAAAATAAAAAAAAAGCATAATAGTTTGAGCGTAAAGCCTAGATTTGTAAAAGATAACATGGGGTTTGAATACACACACAAGAAAAAGAAGAAACACACAAAAAAAGAAGGTTTGGAAGATTAGTTTTAAGTGAACGGTCAAGTTGTTAATTGTTTCATCTGGTAACATTTGAACATACAGTCGTCCCTCAAATAGTACAGTCTCCAATAGTTCAGTTTCGGTTTTATACGGATTGTCGTAGAAGATCTTTTAGGATTTTTAAATTTCCTGCTTGTCGGGAAATTCAAAAACTCTTAAAAATATCTTCTACGAAAATCTACGTAAAACCAAAACCGAACTATTGGAAACCGTACTATTTGAGGGATGACTTTACTCTGAATCAGTCTCGCATGTGTTTTTATAGAATGATGAATAAGTGCAATAATGAAGAGCAGGAAGGTGTTTTTTCTTGACTCCGCAACCATTTCAAATATCTCAAAACATACTGAAATTTGGAGGAAATATAAAGTTTGTATGTAAAGTCTTGAGTTAATATAAAGCGATGTTAATGTTACACTCAAGCACGACTGATCTTGCTTATGCCACACAGATGTACAAGTGGAAGTCTTCATTTGTGAGGAGGAAACGTGAAGTTAGCAAGGAAAAATTTAGCGTGTGTGAAGTTGAGAGAACAGTTCAGTTTGAATGTAAAGTTTAGGGTAATTTGAGCACTCCCAGAATCAGCCTGTCGTGTGTTTTTATCCCAAAGAAACTAAACTAAATGGTGGTTCGTGGCGCACTAAACCCAGAGCCAGAGAAGAGGAGAGTGGCCAGCTTCATCACGGACGCCTTGTTGTTGTCAAAAGAGTTGCTTGAAAAAGGGGAAAAAAAAAAGAAAAAAAAAACACTGGTAGAAGTTTTTAGCGAGAGTTTTAGAGGGAAAAAACAGTAACAACAACTACTACCACTACCAACAACAACATACAACATAAAATACAAATTGATTCTGATAAAGCCGTGTTTTTTGTGTTCTAGGTATGGTTAAGGTCTCTTATAAGTACCCAGAGAATGAAAAACACTCGTATCGGCATCTATTTCAATTTCACGCAGGTCTTTTAGTGACAACATGGGTCTGTGAAGGTGGGCAGACTCTCCTATTTTGCGGCGCTGGCTCGAACCACCTCACAAGGGCCTTACATAGGATATAAAGTAGGTAGGATACATTCATCGGTTTGTATGTGTCATCCTAGCCAGTGCACCTTAAAAATATAGCTAGGAAAATTGAGGTGAGGTATAAGTTTTGTGTTATTCTAGCTTAAAACTAAATGGAATGGGTATGAGTTTGTGTTATGTATATTAGCGTAACACTGTGTTAAGTGACTGTAAGTTTGTGTTGAGGAAGACGTGAGAAGGATGAACGCCAGGGAGGAGAGAGAGTGGGAGAGACTCATAGCCTGTCCAACCCCATAAAGGAAGATAAGGACATTAAGCAAAAAGAAAAAGAAAATAAGTGAATATATAAGTTTGTGTTGAGGAAGACATGAGAAGGATGAACGCCAGGGAGGAGAGAGAGTATGATTTTTTAAGAGTGGGAGAGACTCATAGCCTGTCCAACCCCATGAAGGAAGATAAGGACATTAAGCGAAAAGAAGAAGAAAATAAGTGAATATGTAAGATCGTGTTGATGATATGAGAAGAATGAACACCAGGGAGGAGAGAGAGTATGATCATCAAGATTGGGAGAGACTCATAGCCTGTCCGACCCCATAAAGGAAAATTAGGATGTTAAGCTAAAAGAAGAAGAAAAGAAGTGAACATGTAAGCTTGTGTTATATTAGCTGAAAAGTAAATTCATATGCCTGTTTTATGTTATTTTACCAGGAAACTAAATTGAGTGACGTTAGAGGTTTGTGTTATTTTAGCGTTAAACTAAGACGAATGGGTATAAGTTTAGTTTAGTCTGCGGTAATTTTATTTGTGGAGATTTTGAGCTGTACGGGTGTGTTTACAGAGGGAGGCTAAATCATGGTTCGTTGGGCGGTCGTGAAATTTTTCCATGAAGAGTGTTTTGTTTTAACCCGGTAGCTGCGGGGATCATGTTTCTTAAAGGTCCTTCTAAGCGAATTAATGAGAAAAAATTATCACTCACGCATATCACTAAATAACAGATATCAATGCATTTGTGATCAGTGTATGCATCCTCTATTTTTTTGGGTTATGTCAAGGCAATAATGAGGCTTGTCGCTGGTACGCGGTAAAGCCACAAATTTGGCCCGTCGCTGCTGCCGGGTTAAGAATGTGATTGCTATGTGAACCCGAGCTGGTAATACTGGTGTCCCGTAGGGTGTGTTATAAGCATAATAAGCCAGGGTTCATTACTATCACTAAACAAACCAAAGCGTCAACACATTTCTTATTTATAGTTTTTGGTATAATATTTTAACCCGGTAGCAGCGGGGATCATGTTTCTTAACGGTCCCTCTAAGCGAGAAAATTGAGAAAAAATCACCCCTCACACAAACCATTTCATAATACATATCAAAGCATTTCTGATCAGTTTATGTATCATCTATTTTTTGGGGTTTATATCATGGCACAAATTTGGCCCATCGCTGCTACATGGTAAAGCCACAAATTTGGCCCGTCGTTGCTACACGGTAAAGCCACAAATTTGGCCCGTCGCTGCTACCGGGTTGAGGGTAAATTCACTAACTTGCCATTTTTTAACACAAGTATTGCCTGAAACTTTTGGAGCTGTTCTTTTAAAGTATTGTGATGGTTTTAAACACTGACTTGCTAATATTTTAATCTACATTTTTAGTTTTGTTTTAATACCATGTACTTGGACGGGTGCAACAAGCAGGTGTACTCATCAATAAAATGTTGCTTTTCTTAATCTGTTTATTGTCATCCCTGTGTCTTGAACTTCCCTCAGTGAGCCAGGTGTGTGATTGAGTTAAGAGTTTGAATTAACCCCTTTGACTGCAGATTTCCTACCAGAAGACATCACCAAGCTACAGGAATGGAACAAAAAGTGGCTGCTACAATTCAATGAAGAAAACTACCCCTGGAAATGCCCCAAACTCCTATGAAAGCCTTGTTATATTTGCGTTTCCTAGGTTCATGGTACAGAAGGAGGGTCAAACTACCACCAGGGTCATAAAACTACCCCTGGAAACGCCCTATAAACTCCTATGAAAGCCTTGTCAAATATGTGTTTCCTAGGTTCATGGTACAGAAGGAGGGTCAAACTACCACCAGGGTCATAAAACTACCCCTGGAAACGCCCTATAAACTCCTATGAAAGCCTTGTCAAATATGTGTTTCCTAGGTTCATGGTACAGAAGAAGGGTCAAACTACCACCAGGGTCATTAAACTACCCCTGGAAATGCCCAAAACTCCTACGTAAGCCTTGTCAAATATGTGTTTCCTAGGTTCATGGTACAGAAGAAGGGTCAAATTACCACCAGGGTCATTAAACTAACCCAATATTGCTAAACTACAAAAAGAATGTCCTTTGAATTGCATGGAAAGTTGATTAGAGGTGAAATGTGTAGGCCTATATATATTTTTTACGGAAATTCTCAATGCAACAAAATAATAAAGTTCACATTTCACAAATAAAGAAAGAAAAGAGAGAAAGCATGTACCCAGTAACCCAATATTGCTATTTAAGCTACAAAAAGAATGTCCTATGAATTGTATGGAAAACTGATTAGAGACGAAACTTTTTTAGCGGGTTAGTTGAATAGAGATGACATAAGGATGATTAGAGCTTTTTAGAGTTGATTAAAGCTGATTTGAGATGATAAGAGATTTTCAGAGATGATTACAGATTATTTGAGTTGATTAGAGTTGATTAAAGACGAAAATTTTATGGCTGATTAGTTGATTAGAGATGATTAGAGATTTTTAGAGATGATTACAGATTATTTGAGTTGATTAGAGTTGATTAAAGACGAAAATTTTATGGCTGATTAGTTGATTAGAGATGACATAGAGATGATTAGAGATTTTCAGAGATGATTACAGATTATTTGAGTTAATTAGAGTTGATTGAAGACGATTAGAGATGAAAAAATTATATACATTTTACGGAAACTCGAATTTTCATCGCAGTGAGTCATGGACGGTGACGGGAGGAGGACGCGTGCCGCTTCACCTCCGCAAGTATCCCTTATTTACCGCCAATAGCTCAGTTTAACGCGCCTTAGCGATTATAATTGTGAACTTTGCGTGTGTGTATATGTGCGTGCATCAAGACATTCGGATCCATGGAGTTCAGCGCCAGTACGTGACCCGCCGTGTGTTCGAAGCCTTCCCGCCCCAAAGCTTCGATTCCTGAGGCAGCGGCGGCGTCCCTTGAGGTGAGTGCTGGAGCCTCTTTTCAGTAGGGTTTTTTTACTGGTTTGCGCAGAAAAAATCTTATCTCCACAAAAAAGTAGACATATATTGCCCTTGAAAACATGGTCTGTGTCTTGAAAATAATACGCCTACTCCTGCTGCATTTTTACCCGTTATTTTTCCTGTATTGCCATAGGGTTAAGATAAGGACGGACAGGTATAACGCCAGATTTTTAATAAGGAAGGAAAATGTGTATAGGAGTCAAAAAGTGTGTCCAAATAAGTGTGAGACTGAGGGGCCCGCAGAGACTGCACTTCTTTACTCCTATACACATCTTCCTTCCTTACTAAAAATCTGGCATTACACAGGAAACACAGAAGTAGGTTTAAGTAGTGTAAGGTAGACTGAGTGTGTTGGGAGGACGACCCACTCAATCTTCACTACTTAAACTTACTTTCTGTGTTTCCTGTAATGTTTCCGGGCTTAACTTAACCCTCTGGCGTATTTCCCTCCTCTGTACATCCAGGGACCTCTTCATGAGAAAAAAAATGTAACGGAATGCGGAAATCAAACGGTCGGAGGGAGTCACACTTAATTACTTACAATACTTATACCTACTTTTGTGATTCTAGCCGATTTTACAGTCCAACACAGTGTCTTTGTAACAGCCCGAACCAAACTATTGAATCCCATACAATCCAAAATGGTGAGGTCTTCGATGCCACACAAGACTTTTTCTGTATAGTTTCATCAAATTTGTGAACTTAGATATAAACACCAGACACTATACAAGGAAATTTTGAAGGCTCTGCTGTAGTGCGGCGACGGCCTGATGAACGAGCCTCCCATAACCCACTTAGCCAGTGGGGTACCTCTTTGGCCGACTCGGTAAGGAGTGGCTCTCCCGTCACGCTGGTCGCGGGTTCAATCCCAGGCAGCCGGGGAATACCCTCACTCTTGATTAATTTCTCGTGTTATTTCGATACACGCAGAGGACGTGTTGAGAAATAGGAAGGATGGAAAAAGAAGCCCGTCGGGGCATTACAGTGGTGGCATAGCGGTGGGCATCCTCTCCTGCAGTTCTGTTGAGCTTCCCCGAAGGGGTAACAGGTAGGATGGCCCATGCTCCGAGGTTGATAGAATATGGGAATGTTGGAGGTATGTCTAAAAAGGACATTGTGGAGTTATGTCTCAAAGGGACATTGTCAACACACAGAAATTAATCTACATAGGGGGGAAAGCCGTGTAGTGCGGCGACGGCCTGATGAACGAGCCTCCCATAACCCACTTAGCCAGTGGGGTACCTCTTTGGCCGACTCGGTAAGGAGTGACTCTCCCGTCACGCTGGTCGCGGGTTCAATCCCAGGCAGCCGGGGAATACCCTCACTCTTGATTAATTTCTCGTGTTATTTCGATACACGCAGAGAACGTGTTGAGAAATAGGAAGGATGGAAAAAGAAGCCCGTCGGGGCATTACAATGGTATTGGTTTGGAAGCTTACTAACCCATCATGAGGAACTGTGAAACTGGCCCTGTGTGTACATTCCATAATTATAACCTCCTGGCATTACATATGATATGTGGCCGCCCACTCTTAAACAGGGCAGGTCAGGTTAAGTTAGGTTAGGTTAGGATTACTTAGGGTTATATAGGGTAATTTTGAGTGTGGATTTACAATGAGAGTATTTTCCAGAATACCCCGTGGTTAGTTTCGAAGGTACAGCCGAGCGTCTTGACTCAGGAACCACATATATACCAGTAGATAGATTGGGAATATGCCTCCGGGCGGTGAGGAATGGCACGGGGAAGGCTGGAGGCAGTTGAGGTGGCGTGGTAATGGAACTTTGGGGTGCTAGAGCTTATCTTTCTTTTGGGGGGCGGTTGTAAGGGAGCTTTGGGGTGCTATGTTTGTTGCCTTTTGGGGGGCAGGGGTGAAGGTGTGTTCTCTAGGCGGTGAGGAATGGCGCGGGGAAGGCTGGAGGCAGTTGAGATGGCGTGGTAATGGAGTTTCAGGGTGCTAGAGCTTATCTTTCTTTTGTGGGGCAGGGGTGAAGGTGTGTTCTCTGGGCGGTGAGGAGTGGCGCGGGGAAGGCTGGAGGCAGTTGAGGTGGCGTGGTAATGGAACTTCACGGTGCTAGAGCTTATATATCTTTCTTTTGGGGGGCAGGGGTGAAGGTGTGTTTTCTGGGCGGTAAGGAGTGGCGCGGGGAAGGCTGGGGGGAGTTGAGGTGGCGTGGTAATGGAGTTTCAGGATGCTAGAGCTTATCTTTCTTTTGTGGGGCAGGGGTGAAGGTGTGTTCTCTGGGCGGTGAGGAGTGGCGCGGGGAAGGCTGGAGACGGTTTAGGTGGCGTGGTAATGGAACTTCACGGTGCTAGAGCTTATATATCTTTCTTTTGGGGGGCAGGGGTGAAGGTGTGTTTTCTGGGCGGTAAGGAGTGGCGCGGGGAAGGCTGGGGGCAGTTGAGGTGGCGTGGTAATGGAGTTTCAGGGTGCTAGAGCTTATCTTTCTTTTGGGGGGCAGGGGTGAAGGTGTGTTCTCTGGGCGGTGAGGAGTGGCGCGGGGAAGGCTGGAGACGGTTTAGGTGGCGTGGTAATGGAACTTCAGGGTGCTAGAGCTTATCTCTCTTTTGGGGGGCGGTTGTAATGGAGCTTTGGGGTGCTGTTTGTTGTCTTCCTTTTGGGTTGCAGGGGTGAAGGTGTGTTCTCCGGGCGGTGAGGAGTGGCGCGGGGAAGGCTGGAGGCAGTTGAGGTGACGTGGTAATGGAGTTTCGGGGTGTCTGGCCTTGTACCTTCTTGCCGCCATACTCGTAGACGTGTCGGTTAATGTTGACGAGAGGGTAGCCATGGGTCTTGCGAAGTTAATACTTAAAATATGGATTCTTTTTTGGTCCCTGAATGCAGTGCAGTAATAAATAACTTATAGAAAATAGAAGGGGTGTTGAGGAGGTCGCCGTTAAGTAGGTCACGTTAGGTTATATTAGGTTAATTAGTTTGGATTTATTCGGCATATGCGGTGTGGGGCGGCGGAAATACAGGTCAGCATGGCGTATATTATTACCCAGCGGCCGGGGTCAGAAGGCAGCTAAGAATAGGCACACCTAACATCACCGTATAGCCCCTATATAACTAGTAGGAGGTATAATGTTATAATTGTATTTCGTAAACAATCCTTTTAACCAAAAACTAACTAAAATTATGAGTATTCTTTTTCTTGAACAAAACATTGAATAAACAACAGAACAATAATAATATGAAAATACGTATAGCCACCGTTGCCAGGTCATCGTACTCAGAGCATAGTATTTACCAGTTTCTGACGCCTTACTGTTGCCAAGAAACATCAGAATCTAACTTTCAACGATAATTATAAAAGAGTTTTGGGGTCGGAAGTCGGGAAATAGCGTCTGAATACGACAATCTGCCATCGTTGAGTCTGTAGTTCCGAGGCCAGAGGCAGCAGCGCACGCCATTTTGCGAGTATCAGATACCTTAAATATCATATTTTTACTGCGCAAAGCAGGTGATGTTACTCATTGTGACTTCGTGAGTTTTCATATTTATCTATTTGTGTCTGGGTGGTTGCGCGGCATGCACCGCCTTCCTCCCTTGGGGTATGTCCCCAACGGAATAAAAAATAAAATAAATAAATAAATAAATAAAAATTCATGGTGGCAAAACTTAATTACTAGTTTCAATTTTACTAGTGACACGAATTTGTGACTTTTTCACAATAGAATTCCTCAATTAAGTGAATCAGAATCAGACTCCACAGATATTACCAGTGTACGTGGTGAACGAATACAAAGGTGAGCACTTACTTTGATTTAACTCTAGGATGTCAATCTCGTGGATCATTAAGGTTACGTTAATCCTTCAACAAGAAATTAGAAGTGGCCAGACTATATAAACTGTATCCCTCCCTTGGGTAACCTCATGTTAGTTAGTCTTGTATGAAGATGTAGAGATTTATAGTGGACTATAGGTTCCATAATCTAAAATTTCTGATGTCCTTCCTAGTTTCAAATAGTCTGTGGTCAAAAACTTAATCTGTGGTAGGTCGAAGGAGGAACCGATTGAGTACTTCCTGCAAACTGAGTACTTCGGTTTTTATTACTCTTCATAACCGAGTAAACCAAGTACTGAAAGATTACGTTGCTCAGTCGACAGCTAGGCGGGGTGGGGGGAGATTGCTCCCTCTTGCAAGAGGGAGCACGGGCTTTTGCCATAGGCGGCCCGTAGCAGGGAGCCGACAGACCGACTCTATCGGCGATCGAAATCTAGCCGACCAAGTCGGTCTATCGACGAGGACTGGCGTGTCTCTGACAGCTAGACGGGCAGCAGATCATATATACAGGGATGGCAGTCATTATCACCTGTCTGGTCAGAGGGTTGCCAGAGATGAAAATTGTTTATGTTCGTCTGAGAACAGATAATGTTATATGAAATTCAAACTATTTTTTTTTTTCAAAGAACCACAGTAGCCTACGTAATTCTTGCTCGAGACAAAGTAGAAGGGTCAAGGTCTACAGATGATATTAGGACATCTGTCGGTAGGTGAGGCAGCTTGCTATAGAATACACATAAACATATTCCGCGCCACCAGTGTTGCGCAGAATTCATGGTTTTCAACTGCGATGATGAGTTTCATTTCGCTGACTGATGAACTATAATGTGACTTACCAAGTTAATTACTTTTGCTTTATTAGTCCAGCGTCGATCGATCGATTAAATCCCCCCAAAATTTAGTTACTCTCAAAAGTTTTCTGTGTAATAAGTAACTCAATGGTATTCTCAACTAAAAAGCTTTCTTCATTTTTCGCCACGATTAAAGTGGGTATTACTGACAAACATGCATATTATTTACCTATTGATTGTGCTATGTAGTGCTCGTGTAACGGGTAGATTCCCGATAAATTCTTGTTTGAGCTGCAGTCTTAGTGTTGGAGGTGCAAGCCTGTACGTGTTTGCCGCTTCTGGGGCGTAGAGGGCGTGCTTGTTGGTGACAGGTCTCTGACGGCCGATGGAGCCGTCTTTAGACGGATTTGGGTGTCTTAAGCACTCATGCGGGGTTTGTTTAACTTTTTCTAACAATATCCCAAATATTAATTTTGATTTAAGGCGGAGGGTAGCAGCGCTCAGGCCGGTGTCTACAGTGTAACAGTCTAGAGCATTAAGAATATTTCGTGGTAAGCGTGTGTGTTGCTGGCGGCGGTAAATGGGGCGTTCGGTTGGTGGGCGGCATCGCTTCTCGGCCTTTTGGCTAAGATCAAAGTGTAGTATCTGTTCTTATCAGCTTAATATCTGATACGATCCCCATGTGGGATCTACGATATTAATCTGATTTTTGGACTATGGCGAAGTGCTAGGGGCTTGCTCCACCTTTGCCGCGGATCGGCCCGGTATTGCAGTACCTCCGGGATCGGTCCACTTCCCCCAGGGGAGGAATAAACTCTCATAATAGTACCTATGCTGACTAAGGCTGTGTTCTTAAGTGTCAGCTGCTCTCGTGCTCTGGCGGGATGTTCTTCCACGCTGACCGGAGATCGACATCTCCCTCTGCAGCAGATCAGTTCACCTTTGCCGGGGATCGCCCCGGTATTGCAGTACCTTCAGGGTCGGCCCCCTCTCCCAGGGGAAGAATAAACACTAGGGTCGGCCCCCTCCCCCAGGGGAAGAATAAACACTCGTTATAATATTATACTGTGGATCGGGGAGGTATAAGATCCGTGTGAGTGTCTTGGCCTTGCACGAGTCGGCTTATAATGAATCATGGCTCGTGTAATCAGGGGTGGAGTCATTACAAAAGTTGTGTTTTCGAATACTTTAAAATCCAACGAATACGAATTTTATACACTGAAAAGGTTTTTTGATCAAATATAAATACGAATGCTTCTTGAAAGTATTCATGAATACTTTTCATTGAAAAATACCTTCATGACTCCGGAAGACGCCGCACCACTGTACTCATAATATCCCATGGACAATAGTATAGTAGAGAAAAATTCTACAATAAGCCTGTATCAATCTGTACCCTCCACACCGGCCAGTGGCAACTTAGTGAGTCAGACTCCAGACGCTGCGCTGCCCGTCTGCGAACTTGTTACATACGCCAACGAGCAAACAGTACATAAAAAAAGGGGCTTTTCCTTTTTCGAGTGGTGATTCCTCTGTGCTTTTTTTTTTCGGGGGGGGGGGGGGGGGGTTTTTCGTTAGGGATATACCCCAAGGGATGTTTGTCAGCAAGTTTCTTTGGAAGTATTTACCTGTAGTTAAGTCTCTCCTCAACCGTTTTCTGTCAAGTCATGAACTTGATGGTGTTCTCAACTAAATGTTTTGTTATTTTCATCATCAGTAAAGTTCGCCTATGGTAGGCTTAGACTCAAATATATGCTTTTCCAATTAACAGTTTCACTTGATGGTTGTTTAAGGAGTAGATTCTCGGGAATCTTGTTTGAGACGCGAATTAAATGTCGGGATGATAAACCTGTGTTGGTTTGTTCTGGCGGTAGAGGGCGTGCAGGCAGGCAGCGGGCCTCACTTGGCCCATGGAACTCTTTTTACATTATTGATTCATGTACTTACTTGCAGAGCTTTTTAAAGGTTTTGACAGTTATACAAATATGAATTTTGGTATTATTCGAAGGATAGTAGCGTGCGGCTTAGTGATTGAAGAATAACTTACTTTTTCATAATGAACATTTTGTGGAGCGCGCGTGTGGAGCCTGTAGTGATGTGGGTGGCTGGGTTGCTGCGGAAAGCATACTTACCTGGCACAGGAGATACCGTGATCATGAAGGCGGTTTTCCCAGGGCGAGGCCCGCCATTGCACTCCGGCGGTGCTGACCCCTGCGATTAACCCAAATGTGGTTAACTCGAGTGCGAAATTTTTGATAGCGGGGGATTGCGTTCGCGCATCCCCTGAATATACTCATGATGTTACGTTGTAAGGAAGCACCGGCATCTCCAGGAGATAGTAGGATAAATTCGCCTGGAACCTACTGATGTATCATGCCACCATGTCAGAAAGCATGGTAAAGTTGTTGTAGTAGTAGTAAATTTATTCTTATCCCCTTGTCAATTCCAAAAGCATCGTCGCGCTTTTTGAAGTCACTGTGTCGATGTCTCACAGCCACCACAACGTGGCAGCACGGGAAAAAATCCCTGCCACGTGTTAGAATTTATACAAATCGTTGTTATATGTAATCCTAAACACCGACACTCATTGTACTATGTAACTTCCTATACTATATACAGAATATATAAAATATCACTTTCAAATAGCCTATGGATGGGAAAGAGAGACGCATTTGGCACCATGGGAAGAGAGAGAGAGAGAGAGAGAGAGAGAGAGAGAGAGAGAGAGAGAGAGCTTTCCTTTCCATAATGATCCCTCCTCCCCCATCTATCCCCATCCTCCTCTCCCCCCTCCCTCCTCAAAATATCCTGCGTTTGTGAAGAATGAAAGGAAGAAAGAAAGGAGAAAGTGAAAGGGAGAAAACAAGAAATAAGGAAATAAAGAAAGAGAAGAAGAATGAAAGAAAAAGAAAGGGGAGAGAAAGAAAAGAGAAATCAAGAATGAAATAAAGGGAGAAAGGAACAAACAAAGAGAGAAGGAAGGAGAAAGAAAAAGTGAAGAAGAATGCGAGAAAAAAAAAGGAAGGAAGAAAGAGGGAAGGAAACGGAAAGAAAGCAAGCAAAATAAAGAGAGAAATAAATAAATAAATAAATAAAGGAGAAATAGAGAAGAGAAAAAAAGAGAAAGGAAGAAAAAATAAATTTGAAAGAGAAAAGGTTGAAAGATAGAAGAAGGATGAAAGGGAGAATGAAAGAAAGAGAAAAGGGAGAAACAAAGAAAATAAAGAGAAAGAAAAAGATAAAAAGAAAGAAGAAAAAAAAAGAAAGAAACAAGAATGAAGGAGAAAGAGAGGAAGAATGAAAGAGAAAAAGGAGAAAGAGAAAG
Source organism: Eriocheir sinensis (assembly GCF_024679095.1). NCBI lineage: Eukaryota > Metazoa > Arthropoda > Malacostraca > Decapoda > Varunidae > Eriocheir > Eriocheir sinensis. The sequence goes on from NC_066565.1 coordinate 3,589,643, forward strand.
AAAGTAAGAAAGGAAAGAAGAAAGAAAGAGAGGAAGACAGGAAGAGATTAAGAAATAGAGAAAAAGGAAGATAATTATCTCTGCTCCTCCTCCCCCTCTTCATTCATTATTTCCTCCCTCCCTCCCAAATGACACTGCTACTTCTGAGATGCTAAGACATGTGAGTTTCGTCTTCACTTCTCCCCGGCTCCCGCACTACGGGGTTCAAACCATGCCCCGCCATAGCACGTAAAGGGTTAATGTAGTTTTACTTCGCCTCCTCATGCAGAACTTAGAGAGCCATCACCAGGACCTCCAACGTTTCCGCGAGAAGTACAGCATCATTAGCAAAAGCAAGATCAGTGGCCTTTCTTGATGTCCCCAACAGCTGCTAAGAAGAAGAGTGTATCAAGACACCTCCATCCGAAATTGACCTCTTTTGGCTACTCTTATCTGTTTTCTGTTGTGGGAGCGGCAAGTAGCGGGTTTTTTATTTTCAGTTTTGTTGCCCTTGAGCCGGCTCTTTTGTTGTAAAAAGAATTACTATTGAAATGGCTCGCCAAAGACAATTTCAGGAAGTTTAACACACACACACACAATTTTTTTTTCATCTTACAAAGTACAACAAGTACAATGATGTCGATGAGCGCACGCACAAATTGAATTTGCCTCGCGACAGTCTCAACCAACAGTCTCTCATGATGTCAGTCATCTCATTATGGCAGTCAACATCGTTTTCCTCTTAACGGCTTCTTGGATTCAACCGGCATGTTTTGCTACACGAAGTTCAGTAGTTTCACGGAGCGCTTATATCATTTTTGGGGATGAGCTTCAGGATGAAGTTGTGATTTAATTATGTGTTCTTGATAGTACGAGTGTCTAATTTTCTCTGGAACCCCCCCAGTCTCGTGTATTATTATTAGTTTCTTCTGATAGACGGTCTTATAATAGATAACTACTAGTGAAACAACAACAATAAAACCCTCCACCCGAAGTATGGCCTGCATGTTGAGACCGTAGTTGTGTATAGCAACGGGAGGCTGGAGTGGCGGCGGGTTTGCGGGCATGAAGGGCGCGCTTGTTGTCTTGATGACAGAATTAGCCGCTTCCGTCAGTGTGTCGGGAAAGGACGTCCAACAGTAATCAGTTCCACTATGCGCTGCGTGGAGCAGCAGCCTGCCAAGGGGACAGGACGCCCCGAGGCAGCAGGCCAGCATGTGCAGTAGGCGCCGCGGCCTTCTAGCTCGGATGTGACCCGCCTGTTGGTGTTCAGCGCGAGACAGTTTGGCGGAGATTCTGCTGCGATGTGGCAACTCTGGTTTCCCTTCAAAACGCATAAATCTTTCGCCTTTTACTAAAGATTTCCGTGGAGGGGAACAACTCAATGAGTCTTATATAATTTTTTCTTGGCCCACTTAGTGGGCCTGATATTACGCGATGAATATATACCAATTAGCCTCCGTGTTAAAAGGTTTAATCCTTCAACACACAAATGGAAGATGCCAGACTGTGTAAATTGTATCCCTTGTGTAACCTCATGTTAATTAGATAGTCTTGTAGAGATTTAGTGTACTAGGTTCAACCCAAAGTTTAATAATTTCTTATATCCTTCCCAGTTTCAAATAGTCTGCAGTCAAATACTAAATAGTCTGTGGTAGGGAAGGGGGAACCGAGTACTGCCTGCAAACCGAGTAGTTCGGATTTGATTACTTTTCAAAACCGAGTACTGAATGATTACTTTGCTCTGTCGACAAGCTAAGCTAACGTCTTCTATTTAGAACACTGATCAGCTCTAGATCACTGCCCCGGTGTGGTGTCATGAGACATCTGGGTATCGTGAGATATCCCATCCTGAATACATACATGAATTTCCACACAGTACCGTGTCTTTCGTCGACTGTCCCACCCAAGTTTATTTATTTTATTATAAAAGCAAATGATGACGCATGTATGTATATAACTAGGATATCAACAATCACCCAGATCACGAGAATCCAGATCTCGGTGGTGAATAGAACGCGGGTTCTCCAGCCAGATCAGTGATCTAAGACGGATCCTTGTAAATAGAAGAGGGATGGCAGTCATATCACCTGGCTGGAGGGAGGGGGGGGGGGATACAGGGTTGCCAGAGATTAAAATTGTTTATATTCGTCTGAGAACACACAATGTCTGACACCGACACTCTGATTCCCTCACCGGCGGGCTGGTGCCCGCTTTGCATATAATATTGCATATGTTTCTTTTCTTTTTTATCATGTAATGTATGTGATTTATGTGCCATAAACCTTTAACTATTCCGCGCCACCAGTGTTGCGCAGAATTCATGGTTTTCAACTGCGATGATGAGTTTCATTTCGCACTGATGAACTATAATGTGACTTACCAAGTTAATTACTTTTGCTTTATTAGTCCAGCGTCGATCGATCGATTAAATCCCCCCAAAATTTAGTTACTCTCAAAAGTTGTCTGTGTAATAAGAAACTTAATGGTATGCTCAACTAAAAAGCTTTCTTCATTTTTCGCCACGATTAAAGTGGATATTACTGACAAACATGCATATTATTTACCTATTGATTGTGCTATGTAGTGCTCGTGTAACGGGTAGATTCCCGATAAATTCTTGTTTGAGCTGCAGTCTTAGTGTTGGAGGTGCAAGCCTGTACGTGTTTGCCGCTTCTGGGGCGTAGAGGGCGTGCTTGTTGGTGACAGGTCTCTGACGGCCGATGGAGCCGTCTTTAGACGGATTTGGGTGTCTTAAGCACTCATGCGGGGTTTGTTTAACTTTTTCTAACAATATCCCAAATATTAATTTTGATTTAAGGCGGAGGGTAGCAGCGCTCAGGCCGGTGTCTACAGTGTAACAGTCTAGAGCATTAAGAATATTTCGTGGTGAGCGTGTGTGTTGCTGGCGGCGGTAAACGGGGCGTTCGGTTGGTGGGCGGTATCGCTTCTCGGCCTTTTGGCTAAGATCAAAGTGTAGTATCTGTTCTTATCAGCTTAATATCTGATACGATCCCCATGTGGGATCTACGATATTAATCTGATTTTTGGACTATGGCGAAGTGCTAGGGGCTTGCTCCACCTTTGCCGCGGATCGGCCCGGTATTGCAGTACCTCCGGGATCGGTCCACTCCCCCCAGGGGAGGAATAAACTCGATCATGATAGTTGCTTAAGGCTATGTTCTTGGGTACCGCCCTCGTGCTTTGGCGGGCTCAGAAGGCCATGTCACGGCTCCTGAAGGTGATGCAGGCCGCTCCTCCTAAATGCTGACCACACGCTGCAGCACGCCCTTCTGCTTCTGCAGGGAGCGGAGCGTGTGGTGTGACCGTCACTGACCACTGTGACCTAACACTAGGGTGGCCCCTGACACCCCCCCAGCTGCGGACCGCTGCCCGCTCATTATTTGCACTATGCAAGATGTAAAATAGAGAAAGTTTCCCGGAGATCGGCCCGGTATTTTTAACCCTTGCCTTCATGTTGGGTCCATGCTCCATCTGCCGTGGATCAGTTCACCTTTGCCGGGGATCGCCCCGGTATTGCAGTACCTTCAGGGTCGGCCCCCTCCCCCAGGGGAAGAATAAACTCGTTATAATCAGGGTTGTTTTGATGTAAATCGATTTAAATCAGAGTAAAAAAAAAAAAGATTTAAATCAAAATTAAATATACTTTATTTAAAATGATTTAGGTGTTATATCAAGAGTAAAATATCTAGTGATTTACTTATATATATATATATATATATATATATATATATATATATATATATATATATATATATATATATATATATATATATATATATATATATATATATGTGTGTGTGTGTGTGTGTGTGTGTGTGTGTGTGTGTAAATAAGGAAGAATGAAGTACATACATGTGAACCAGTTGTACAGGGAAAGTATCAAGTCTACTTGTCCTGCACTGATCCTGTACTGGTCCTGTTGCAAGTCAGGCACCAGTGAATCATTGCCATCTCTTACAAGAAAAATATTCAAAATCAATAAAAAATAATAAAGTATTAGTCCTACTTATGATTTTTATGTGAAAAACTCATCTTTGGTAATTTATATTAAACTATGGTTTCATTTAATATTGGCCAAGCTTAATACAAGAAAATGGCCTCATAAAACTTAAACAAATAACCAGCGGAAACAAACAAGTATTAATGAAAAAACAAAGCAAAAAATGCTTTAAAAAAAAAAAATCCGATTTAAATAAAAAATCGATTTTTTTAAAAGAAAAGAAAATCATGATTTTTTTTTTCCAATCCTGGTTATAATGTTACAACTGTGGATCGGAGAGGTATATGATCCGTGTGAGTGTCTTGGCCTTGCACGAATCGGCTCTATAATCAATCACTTACGGCTCGTGTAATCAAGGGTGGAGTCATACAAAAGTTGTGTATTCGAATACTTAGAATTCCAACGAATACTAATTTAAATACACTGAAAAGGTTTTAAATCAAATAGAAATACAAATACTTGAAAGTATTCATGAATACTTTTCATTGAAAATACCTTCATGACTCCGGAAGACGCCGCACCACTGTATTCATAATATCCCATGGACAATAGGATAGTAGAGAAAAATTCTACAATAAGCCTGTATCAATATGGACTATTGTCACCGTCCACACTGACCAGTGGCAACTCTGAGTCAGACTGCTGACGCTGCGCTGCCAGACTGCGAACTTGTTACATACGCCAACCAGCACACAGTGCATAAAAAAGAGAGAAAGAAAGGGTTTTTCATTTTTCGAGTGGTAATGGACCGTATTGGCTATACAGGCAGCACCACACGTGGCCACTCACTGAACTGTCAAAGCAGTACTTTCCATAGAACTCAAGTTATGTATTAGAGTGCGTTTGAGGCTGCCTCCAGTATACAAGGCCGCCAACGCTCCAAGCCAACGACTGCACACATTTTACTCCTACCCGATTTTCTGACTGTTCTATTTAACATGGAGAAAAACTGAAATCGGGTAGGAGTGAAGTTTGTGCAATCATCGGCTTGGGGCGACGGCGGTATCATGGCCGTGTATCCCTGAGACAGCCTCAGACGCACTCTAGTCTATATAACTTGAACTATATGTAAAATTCAACATTCAACTTGGCCTGTATAGCCAATACGGTCCATTCCTCCGTGCGTCTCACTCATACTGGATACAAGAATGATTTCGGTGTTCACACTGACTCCCATCACATTACATTTAGCTCAAATTTTCAAATATGATCTTTACCAGCAAGTTTCTTTGGAAGTATTTACCTGTAGTTAAGTCTCTCCTCAAACGTTTTCTGTCACGTCATGAACTTGATGGTGTTCTCAACTAAATGTTTTGTTATTTTCATCACAAGTAAAGTTCGCCTATGGTAGGTTTAGACTCAAATATATGCTTTTCCAATTAACAGTTTCACTTGTTAGTCGTTTACGGAGTAGATTCTCGGGAATCTTGTTTGAGACGCGAATTAAATGTCGGGATGATAAACCTGTGTTGGTTTGTTCTGGCGGTAGAGGGCGTGGAACTCTTTACATTATTGATTCATGTACTCACTTGCAGAGCTTTATGATGTTTTTGACAGTAATAAAAATCTGAAATGTGCTATTATTCGAAGGATAGTAGCGTGCGGCTTAGTGATTAAAGACTAGCTTAACTTGTTCATAAAGAAGATTTTGTGGAGCGCGCGTGTAGAGCCTGTGTTGATGTAGGTGGCGGGGTTGCTGCGGAAAGCATACTTACCTGGCACAGGAGATACCGTGATCATAAAGGCGGTTTTCCCAGGGTGAGGCCCGCCATTGCACTCCGGCGGTGCTGACCCCTGCGATTAACCCAAATGTGGTTAACTCGAGTGTGAAATTTTTGATAGCGGGGGACTGCGTTCGCGCATCCCCTTAACAAGTAACGTAGATAACGTTGAAATCAGCACAATTTGGCGGGTGCGTTCCAATGTGGACTCACCCGTCGGCGGGTTCACGTCATACTCAATCGTAGTAGTAAATATATTTTTTTATCGAACATAGTGCAAACACTTTTTAACAAGGATAAACATGCATATATTGATGTAGACAGCAAGGGGCCAGTCGGGAAACGCATAATAGCTTCTTAGATCATGTTTGACCTCTGTCAGGGTCTTTCTGTGAAGAAATAGTAGTAAGTTTATTTACATCCTTCAAAATATATTTATGCCTGTAAAGCCTTGTTTTGGGATCTTCTGCTACATGTTATGCTAATTGGGTCCTTCACTGAACTGACCTGCCATCTGGTGGCCCTGCTGGAGCCGCTGCCAAAGCCAAGCATTGCGGCGTTCTGGTCCAGCGAGGCTTAATTGACATTTATCTGTACCAAACTAGCAAAATATCAAAGTTGTAATGGTTACTATCATGTTTACTTAAAAAAAAATCTGAGTGGTGTACATTATTCATGTCTTTATAGTGATTACTGTTGGCAAAATAAGAGCATTCATCGACATATCCGCCAACACCCAATCCCGTGGTTAATAGGAATGCATCAGTGCGGCCTCTTGGCAGGTATTTCCTTCATGCACTAAAGGAGAAGTCAAAAAAGTCCGGCATGGTGTCATGGTCTCAAACTCAAGTAGAAGTGATGGAAGGTAGCGTTGAAAATTTTGCCACTCAACATAGTTTCGGCTGGCATGCCGCTGCCTCACACACGATGCATCCTCTGTCCCTCCAATCAGAGCTCTTGCTGTACAGATGACCCGTTGGAGAGTCAGGCCTAGGTTGTTTAACAATATTACACTATATGGAACTTTAAAGGAACAATATACAGTCTGTGACTATTTATATTTCTTTAATACTACTAGTAAGTCAAGTGTCTTTATTTGAACATGGATATTTATTTTTGGTAGTTCCAGCAGGGCCACCAGATGGCAGGTGTGTTCAGTGAAGTTCTGTTCAGTCAGTTCTCGTTACAATTTAGACTGTTCAGATGTTGCAAATCTCCTTTCTATTAACTTTCGATTGGTGGAGTCATTATATAATTCAACACGAATATAAGCAGAGGTTTGCCGATGGCCACTTAGGAAGCAAAGAAAACCCGAGAAAACCCCAGCGCTTTCATGTTTTACATCTTCAGGGGAAGAGAATAGACATAGTACAGTGGTTTGACCTAAAGGTTGCATTACAGTGGTTTGACCTAAAAGTTGCCATTTTCAACTACATCGTAGTGTGGTTATATTATGCAGTAATGATAACTTCTTACTTACAGGATGACTAGAAATCATTGCATATTACTCACAATCGTGGGCCGGCAATACGAACACTGCGGAGACATGGTCATTGTGTTTTTTATTCAATGCATTTTGTAAGATGTAAATAAATTTACTACGATTACAAAAAAAAAAAAAAAAAAACATGTAACGTTTATTTAAATTTATATCAAGTTTTAAGTACTGAAGCATTATCAACTATATATTGAGTAGCCGTAGTAACTTTACTTCCATCTTACATTGTGCATTTAAAACAAATACAGTTACGAAGAGAGAGCAGCGGCCAGCCGCTGGAGAGGGGCGGTTGTCAAGTAGTTACTCTAGTCTAGTGGCTGGGCGGGTCACATCACACGCTCCGCTCACTGCAGAGTGGTGTGTTGTGGCGTATGGGCAGCGTGAGGAGGAGCGGCTTGCACCACCTCCGAGCCGTGGCAGGGTCGTAGTGGTAATAGTAAATTTATTTTCATCTTACATAGTGTAAACATATAAATACAATTATAGCAGCGGCCCGTCGCTGGGGGAGTGTCAAGGAGGCACCCTAGGGCCCATAGTCCTAGTGGGTGGGAGGGTCACACCACACCTGACTCCCTGTAGAGTGGTGTCCTGTGGCGTATGGTCAGCGTGGAGGAGGAGCGGCTTCCATCACCTCCAGGAGCCGTGGCAGGGTCGTCTGAGCCCGCCAGAGCACGAGGACAGCTCCTGCCTCTTCTGCAGGCCACCTGCTCCCCAGCTGGGGTGAAGTGGCTGGTGGGCGGTGGCTCTGGCGTACGCTCCATCTGCCGTCAGTTCCTCCGTGGAACTGACGGCAGCGGGTCTGGCCTGCACCTTGGCCTGTTGCTGGCTGGGCAGGACAATGCTGGTCACCGCTGGCGTGCTGGTGGCTGCGCGGGCATCATCATCATCACTACCATCGGTAAAATAAGTTGAGATCCTGTGTTTTTCACCCGAATTCAGTTTTCCTTTACATTGTCTTGCCACATAATCCATAGATTGGAATAAGCATAATAGTTACGAATTTTCAAATCAACGTACTCATTTTCCACGTTTTTTTTAGTTTCCCACTTCTTGTGACTAACCTATAGAACCTAGATGGAAAATCTGGCAAGACGATAAAGTTCTGTTAATGTTCTTTCCAAAACTGCAAACAGATCTAAAATTGGTTGAAAACTTTCCAAACTGAGGAATTTTTAAGTTAGGAAAATTACTGTTTAAGTTATGGGCATTTAAGCTTTTTTACATCGCCACCCTTTCATCTTTTTTTCTAGGCGTTTCTTTTGGCCAACAAATATCATCATATCAGTATTCATTGTATTCTACAACAGTTTGATGACAGCATTTGATTTTGATAGCTACTGGTCCCCTCCTCTTAATGAGGATCTATATATCTGGTGTCCACCTCAATCACAAGAGCAATAGGCCTACCAATGTGACGTGTGGCCTCGAGTCATCCATTTTTTTTTACATATTCGCCTGTGGTGCCTGTAGGCTTGTTTTGGAGTGGCCTGATGGTATGACCAAGGCCTTCTAAAAGGCCTTTTAGAAGGCCTTGGTATGACCCAGCCCTTTGTGGCGCAGGCAAGTGTTTATAGTGGCGCCATCATGCATTGGCTCATGCTGCCCCCCGGAGCTCATCTTTAATCCTAAAATCTAGAGTCCGGGTTGATGGGTGGTCTTCTGGACAGCATGTGGGTAGTCTTAGGCGGCGGCGGCTGAAAAATCCCAGCTTGGTGTCACCGGGGGGGGATCGAGTTTGCGTCGTCCTGAACGCGGCGCCGTCACTCTATCCACTCAGCCACCGCCTCCGTCATAGCTTACCTCGATGTCCATAAGGCCAGTATCCCTCTGCCCAAGCCTGACATAGTATCGTCTTACGGCTTTGTGGTCTTCTTGATGGTGTTGTAGAATTCTTCCATTTTCTCAGAGATACTGTGCATGAGACTCGTACCCCTTACAATGTAGGCCTGGCCGTTCCATTGAAGCTGCCAATGCAGAGAAGCCATTGTAGCCTTGGTTACTGAGAATGGTGTGCAGTACTAGGGCCAGGTTGTTGTCTGTGAAGCCTCCTTTAGTTGTAGTGGTTGAAGTAGTGGATCGTGGGGTGAGAGTCTGGCTTTTCTCGCACAAACATTCAACTTCAGGACCGCAGTCTATCCCCTGGTTACAAAAAAATCTCCTCCACACTCCTTGCACTGTGCTTTCTTGAATAATTTTTGGAGCTGAACATTTGACACGATGTATATCTCCTCGTCGCGTCTTGGTGGTGGTAGGGGTGGGAGAGAGCAGCTTGGCCTTGAAGCTGCTGCTTCCCTCAGGCCACCACAATCACATTTATGGGCCACAGCCAGCTACGTAGAGGCGTATGTAAAAAACAACAACAAATTTAGGGAAAAGTAATATTTACAAAGAAAACGGTATGCGCCAAAATATAAGGCGCGGAAGTACCGACTTCGGTCACTGGTATGAGGACCCATTTTTCCTTCGTATTTTCCTCGCCGTGCGACATATGGCATTGATAGTTATCATTCATCAGGCACAACAACCAGCTGGCTCAACTGCCATAGATCAGTAGTTGCCAAGTGCCTATTTTTGAACCTTTAAAGTCCGCGCTCCGCTACTTGTTCGCTGCTTTTTCTGCGCGTTGGCGGACTCTACCTGGTAATTACTACCCAGTCCAGGATGTCAAGGAGGCAGACTAAGGAAGACGTTATCAGAGCAGTCTCTTCAACAAGGGCCACAGCATGAAGGAAATCTCAACAGAAATAGGGGTTTGCCTCTGTAGTGTGCAGCACCTCACCCAGCAGTACCGTGACACAGGATGCCAGTCTCTGCTGGCTGCCAAAGCCAAGATTGGTAGACTCAAAATGATAAATCCAAGGACCATCAATGTTCTCAAGAGACAAGTTGACACCCACCCCTCAATAACAGCAAGGGCAGTGAAGGATATGAACAGATACTTGCTAGGGCAAGTATCTCTAAGAACAGTGCAGCATTGCATCCATGACGACATTGGGTGCCACAGGTTTCGTGCACGTAGAAAACCAGACCTCACACAGAGACACAAGAAGCTCAGGGTTAATTTTTGCAAGGCATATCAACACTGGGACCAGGAGAGGTGTTTTGTGGAGTGACGAGGCAGTGTTCACGGTGACAGGCAGTGGTGGAGGGGGAGTGTACCACCGCCCAGGCAGTGACGTGCTGCTGCCCCAGTACATTGTCCCCACTTCCAGGCGCCCACCATCCATCATGGTGTGGGCCTGCTTCTCCTTCCATGGAGTGGGGTAGTGCTACCTAAAGGTGTGAGAATGAACAAGGACAACTACTTTGTGTGACTATTTGCCCAGCTCATTTGAAAATGCGCGGCAGATTATTTTATGCAGGACGGAGCGCCGTGCCACACTGCTCGTGATGTGAAACAGTGTCAAGTTTCGTTTTTTGATGACTGGCCAAGCAATAGTCCTGATCTCAACCCAATAGAAAACCTGTGGTCGCTTATGAAACGAAAAGTACGAGGACTGGACACTTCAACAATAGCTAAGCTCGAGGCCGCTGTGTCATGTGACAACATTACAGGATTGCTGGACAACAACATTTGCCACATTTGCTACAAACACTAGCAAACAGTGTTCCCAAGAGGCTAAGGTATGGAGAAAAGGAAACCCAACAAAGTACTAGAAGTAGATGACCGAAGGAATGCAAGGTAAAGTAAAAAGATTCCAGTTATGTTTTATATGTTTCTTTCATTCACTTCAGTCATGAGTGTCATCTGCCCACGCGCGCCTTATATTTTGGCGCATACTATTCAGATGATGCGCGGTCCTAAAATTTAGTTAAGCTCGTGGGATGCAAAATTAAGTCTTAAAACTGATCACCAAGAAGACATAAGTGTCCCAAGACACTCTACATACATGGTTTTATATCTTATGCCCCCCTAAAAAAATATTGAGGGTATACTGAACTAGTTATTGACCCCTTACCTGTCTTCCTTCATTGAGTGTTATGGAATAAAGAGATAATTAAAATCAAATGATAATGCTCTTAATATTTTTATTATTATTAGGAATAAATGAAGTTAGCCATATAGGCAGCCACTCTAGCTTACAAAACAAATATTTCTTTATTCTCATGCATTTATGTCGTGTCCCTTGGCGTACTTGGAGAACGGCAATGAAACTGCCTAACACTGCAGAGACTAACGATGTGTAGAGAAGTACATCAAACTGTGGTACCGCCTGTAGTGGTAGTGGTAGTACCCGCAGCAGTAGTAGTGGTAGTACCCGCAGCAGTAGTAGTGGTAGTACCCGCAGCAGTAGTAGTAGTACTACCCGCAGCAGTAGTAGTGGTAGTACCCGCAGCAGTAGTAGTGGTAGTACCCGCAGCAGTAGTAGTGGTAGTACCCGCAGCAGTAGTAGTGGTAGTACCCGCAGCAGTAGTAGTGGTAGTACCCGCAGCAGTAGTAGTGGTAGTACCCGCAGCAGTAGTAGTGGTAGTACCCGCAGCAGTAGTAGTGGTAGTACCCGCAGCAGTAGTAGTAGTACTACCCGCAGCAGCAGTGGTACCTCCCGAAACTGTGGTACCACCAGCAGTGGTAGCACCCGAAGCAGTGGTACCACCAGCAGTGGTAGCACCCGACGCAGTGGTACCACCGGCAGTTGTACCACCCGACGCAGTGGTACCACCGGCAGTTGTACCACCAGCAGTTGTACCACCCGACGCAGTGGTACCACCGGCAGTTGTACCACCCGACGCAGTGGTACCACCGGCAGTTGTACCACCAGCAGTTGTACCACCCGACGCAGTGGTACCACCGGCAGTTGTACCACCAGCAGTTGTACCACCCGACGCAGTGGTACCACCGGCAGTTGTACCACCAGCAGTTGTACCACCCGACGCAGTGGTACCACCGGCAGTTGTACCGCCAGCAGTTGTACCACCCGACGCAGTGGTACCACCGGCAGTTGTACCGCCAGCAGTTGTACCACCCGACGCAGTGGTACCACCGGCAGTTGTACCACCCGACGCAGTGGTACCACCGGCAGTTGTACCACCAGCAGTTGTACCGCCCGAAGCTGTGGTACCGCCCGTAGCTGTGGTACCGCCCGAAACAGTGGTACCGCCCGAAGCAGTGGTAGCTCCTGAAGCAGTGGTACCTCCTGAAGCAGTGGTAGCTCCTGAAGCAGTGGTACCTCCTGAAGCAGTGGTACCTCCTGAAGCAGTGGTACCTCCTGAAGCAGTGGTAGCTCCTGAAGCAGTGGTACCGCCCGAAGCAGTGGTACCTCCTGAAGCAGTGGTTCCGCCCGAAGCAGTGGTACCTCCTGAAGCAGTGGTTCCGCCCGAAGCAGTGGTACCTCCTGAAGCAGTGGTACCTCCCGAAGCAGTGGTACCTCCTGAAGCAGTGGTACCTCCTGAAGCAGTGGTACCGCCCGAAACAGTGGTACCTCCCGAAGCAGTGGTACCTCCTGAAGCAGTGGTACCTCCTGAAGCAGTGGTTCCGCCCGAAGCAGTGGTACCTCCTGAAGCAGTGGTACCTCCTGAAGCAGTGGTACCTCCTGAAGCAGTGGTACCTCCTGAAGCAGTGGTACCTCCTGAAGCAGTGGTACCTCCTGAAGCAGTGGTACCTCCTGAAGCAGTGGTACCGCCCGAAACAGTGGTACCTCCCGAAGCAGTGGTACCGCCCGAAACAGTGGTACCTCCCGAAGCAGTGGTACCGCTCGAAACAGTGGTACCTCCCGAAGCAGTGGTACCGCCCGAAACAGTGGTACCTCCTGAAGCAGTGGTACCTCCCGAAGCAGTGGTACCGCCCGATGCAGTGGTACCGCCCACAGTAGTGGTCGTTGTAACTGGTGAAGTGATCGTGGTTGCAGATCCCGCTGTGGAGATAAAGGCTTCGTTAGTAAGTTTGAGGGCGGTATTTCTCTATGTGTGTGTGTGTGTGTGTAGGGCATAATTGTTAGTGGTTGTGAGGTAGAACAATGCTAAAGATTGCCACTGTTTAGTAATGAAGATGTTTGCTGTCGGGGTGAGATTAGGGAGGGTCGGTGGGGCGAGATTAGAGAGGGTCGGTAGGGGGGGGGGTAAGAGGTCAGTGTCAGTTGTCAGTTGAGTGCACATTCGTGACTTGTCTGAGCGTCCGTCTCTGCTCAAACTCCCAACGCCTCGTGCTCAGGCCATGGAACATTTGACCTTCACCCCTAGACGTGACACAACCCATTAAGCAGAACCGCGCTCATGTCCGTTATGCATCATCACTAGAGACATCACGAAGGCATGGCAACAACCTGTAATCATTATTATGTCTCTTCCCTTTGCTTGGCACCATTAACTCCACATGTTACACTGTCTACCCTGCTGCTGCCTCAGTCTTCTTTCTTTGCCAAGAACTCTGAATTTGATGATGCCAGCGGTAGCGAATGGCCTGAAGAATAGACGTGTATTTGATGCGGCCAGCGGTAGTAAATGGCTTGAAAAACAGACGTACATTTGATGGGGACAACGGTAGCGATTGGCCTGTTGAATAGACGTGTATTTGATGCGGCCAGCGGTAGTAAATGGCTTGAAAAACAGACGTATTTTTGATGGGGACAACGGTAGCGATTGGCCTGTTGAATAGACGTGTATTTGATGGGGTCAGCGTTAGGGAATGGCCTGAAGAACAGACGCATTTTTGATGGGGACAACGGTAGCGATTGGCCTGTTGAATAGACGTATATTTGATGCGGCCAGCGATAGTAAATGGCTTGAAAAACAGACGTATTTTTGATGGGGACAACGGTAGCGATTGGCCTGTTGAATAGACATATATTTGATGGGGTCAGCGTTAGGGAATGACCTGAAGAACAGACATATTTCACTTTTCAAGGCTAGCTTTATCAAATACTCCTTATCAAGATTTCATGTTTGATCAGAGGATTAGCAGTTGAAGTTTGGACCGTATTTTCAGATGCTCACAAAACAAAGAATATATCCAAAGGCCACAGAGGAGATTAGTTGGGATCTCTTAAGTGTTCGGAAGGGTGTAGAAGCCTTGTCAAAGTATCACCAGGCTCATAAAACTACCCATGGAAATACCTACAAGCTCGACGAAAGCCTTATCAGGTATGGGTGTGTGAACTCCGAAATGTTAGTCAAGTTGTGTAGGATTCTCATTTTGGAAAGAAATAACCTTTTTCATGGATACTCTATTAAGACATTCGCAAACTAGGAAGATTTACATTGATTAAGACATTCACAAACTAGGAAGATTTACATTGATTAAGACATTCGCAAACTAGGAAGATTTACATTGATTAAGACATTCGCAAACTAGGAAGATTTACATTGATTAAGACATTCGCAAACTAGGAAGATTTACATTGATTAAGACATTCGCAAACTAGGAAGATTTACATTGATTAAGACATTCGCAACTAGAAAGATTTGAAATTAAGACATTCGCAAACTAGAAAGATTTGAAATTAAGACATTCGCAAACTAGGAAGATTTACATTGATTAAGACATTCGCAAACTAGGAAGATTTGAAATTAAGACATTCGCAAACTAGAATGATTTACATTGATTAAGACATTCGCAAACTAGAAAGATTTGAAATTAAGACATTCGCAAACTAGGAAGATTTGGAATTAAGACATTCGCAAACTAGAATGATTTACATTGATTAAGACATTCGCAAACTAGAAAGATTTGAAATTAAGACATTCGCAAACTAGGAAGATTTACATTGATTAAGACATTCGCAAACTAGAAAGATTTGAAATTAAGACATTCGCAAACTAGAAAGATTTGAAATTAAGACATTCGCAAACTAGGAAGATTTGAAATTAAGACATTCGCAAACTAGAAAGATTTGAAATTAAGACATTCGCAAACTAGAAAGATTTGAAATTAAGACATTCGCAAACTAGGAAGATTTGAAATTAAGACATTCGCAAACTAGAAAGATTTGAAATTAAGACATTCGCAAACTAGAAAGATTTGAAATTAAGACATTCGCAAACTAGAAAGATTTGGAATTAAGACATTCGCAAACTAGAAAGATTTGGAATTAAGACATTCGCAAACTAGAAAGATTTGAAATTAAGACATTCGCAAACTAGAAAGATTTGAAATTAAGACATTCGCAAACTAGAAAGATTTGGAATTAAGACATTCGCAAACTAGAAAGATTTGAAATTAAGACATTCGCAAACTAGAAAGATTTGGAATTAAGACATTCGCAAACTAGAAAGATTTGGAATTAAGACATTCGCAAACTAGAAAGATTTGAAATTAAGACATTCGCAAACTAGGAAGATTTGGAATTAAGACATTCGCAAACTAGGAAGATTTGAAATTAAGACATTCGCAAACTAGAAAGATTTGAAATTAAGACATTCGCAAACTAGAAAGATTTGAAATTAAGACATTCGCAAACTAGAAAGATTTGGAATTAAGACATTCGCAAACTAGAAAGATTTGGAATTAAGACATTCGCAAACTAGGAAGATTTACATTGATTAAGACATTCGCAAACTAGAAAGATTTGGAATTAAGACATTCGCAAACTAGGAAGATTTACATTGATTAAGACATTCACAAACCAGGAAGATTTGGAATTAAGACATTCGCAAACTAGGAAGATTTACATTGATTAAGACATTCGCAAACTAGGAAGATTTACATTGATTAAGACATTCGCAAACTAGGAAGATTAACCTTCGATTGAGAGATTCACACGCTAGAAGGATTTGCATTTGATCAAGCCATTCACCAACTAGAAAAAAACACACACGCTAGAGAAAACCACATAATCAAATGTACAATACACTAAAAAAAACATGCAGTGACACACAACATTTTTCACACCAGACAATCAGCAGGCCACCTTTCTTTTCGGCAAGCACACTCCTCCTTCAGGCACTCTGTTGGTGCAACTTACAGGGCTCTTCATGCTTTTGACGCAGCATGTACGGGTCTCTCAGTTCTGACCTTCTTCAGTTTTGTTCTTACATTCTTCTTTGTCTTCTCGTCATGTTAATAATTGCACTTGCAGGTTCTGTTCTTCGTTAGAGATCTTGCTGAAGTGAGAGAGAGAGAGAGAGAGAGAGAGAGAGAGAGAGAGAGAGAGAGAGAGAGATTATAAAGTGATCATAAATGAGGGAATTGTTATTTTTTTATTATTATTATTATTAGTAGAATTATTATTATTACTATTACTACTTCTATTGTTAATATACAAAAGCAGGGGAAATACAGCAGCAGAGGAAATACAGTAGCCGGAAAAATACAGTAGCAGGGAAAATACAGCAGCAGGGGGAAATACAGCAGGAGGGGAAATACAGCAGGAGGGAAAATACAGCAGGAGGGGAAATACAGCAGCAGGGGAAATACAGCAGGAGGAGAAATACAGTAGCAGGAGAAATACAGTAGCAGGGGAAATACAGCAGGAGGGAAAATACAGCAGCAGGGGGAAATACAGCAGGAGGGGAAATACAGCAGGAGGGAAAATACAGCGGGAGGGGAAATACAGCAGGAGGGAAAATACAGCGGGAGGGGAAATACAGCAGAGAGAGAGAGAAATACAGCAGAGAGATTATAAAGGAGGAAATACAGCAGGAGGGAAATACAGCAGGAGGATTATTATTACAGTAGAATTAGTATTACTATTACTATTACTACTACTATTGTTAATATACAAAAGCAGGGGAAATACAGTAGTAGGAGAAATACATTAGGAGGGAAAATACAGCAGGAGGGAAAATACAGCAGGAGGGGAAATACAGCAGCAGGGAAAATACAGCAGCAGGGGGAAATACAGCAGGAGGGAAAATACAGCAGGAGGGGAAATACAGCAGCAGGGAAATACTTACACACACAGCACACCTTCTTCTTGCACGCCTTCCCGCCCTTGCACTTGCCCTTGTAGAAGCCTTGATCGGACTTGCATTTCTTCTTTTTCTTGCACTTTCCATTAGCGTCCGAACAGTCGCTGCTGACACATTCTGAGAGAGAGAGAGAGAGAGAGAGAGAGAGAGAGAGAGAGAGAGATTAGTTGGTGTTGATATTGTTATTTACACTACTACTACTACTACATATATACTACTACTACTACTACTACTACTACTACTACTACTACTTACTTGCTTTAGCCGACGTATCTTTATCTTTTTTCTTCCCTCCCGTTTTCTCTGTTGTCACTTTGCCCTTTCTTACTTTCCTCTTTCCTCCTTTGTCCTTATTCTGGTCTCTTTTGTTCTCCTTTATTAACGCTTTTCTCCTTCCTCCCTTCCGTGGCGTGTTCTTCTCTTTCTCCTCTTCCTTTTTTATCCCTGTTTTCTTTGTCTCTCCTTTCTTTTCCTTGCGTTGTCTCTGTTTGCTTCCTGTTTTGTTCTCTCTCGTCTTCTTCATCTCTCCCTTCTTTATCCCTGTTGTCCTTGGCTGTCCTTTGTTTTCATTCTCCTTTTCTTTGAGTTTCTTCTTTTTGTCTCCTGTTCTTGTTCTCTTTTTCTCTCCCTTCTTTATCATGGTTTTCCTGGTCTGTCCCTCGTTTTCCTTTTTTTCTTTGAGCTTCCTTTTGTCTCCTGTTCTTGTTACCTTTTTCTCTCCCTTCTTTATCATGGTTTTCCTGGTCATTCCCTCGTTTTCCTTTTCGTTTTCTTTGAGCTTCCTTTTGCCTCCTGTTCTTGTTCTCTTTTTCTCTCCCTTGTTCATCACGCCTTTCTGATTCTGTTCTTCGTTATTTTTTACTTTCCTTTTTCTGCCTCCTGTTTTGTTTGTTCTCTCTTTCTCTCCCTTCTTCATCACTTTCTTCCTGTTCTGTCCTTCGTTTCCGTTGTTCTTTTCCTCGGCTTTCTTCTTTTTCCCTCCTGTTCTGTTTGTTCTCTTCTCCTCTTTTGTCCCGTTGTTACTTCTGTTCCCTTTTGGCGGGTTCCTCCTCCTCGTCTTTCTATTCCCGTTTTCTTTCTTACTGTTGTCATTGGTCTCGCTATTGCCGTTATTTTTACTGTTTGTGTTCTCTTTCGTCTCCCCTGCGTTCTTTACCTTCCTCCTCTTCGTTTGTTTCCTTATTCTCCCTGTTCCATCTTTACTTCGTTCTCCATCTCCTTCTTCACTTCCGTTCTCCAGGTCTTGCTTCACTTCTCTCCTGGTTCGATGGTTCCGATGCTTCACCTCTGCAAAAGTGGAGGTTGATGGATGAGGGGAAGGATGAACACGTAGAAACACAGATCTATATAACTTATCCTTTTAACCAGCGGAATGTTGAAATCTGAAGAATGATGGAAAAGGAGGAGGATAAATAAGGGATAAAATTATATTGCTTAGTGGGATAAAGAGGAGGAGGAGAAAGGACACAGGAGTCTTCACTTTACACTCACCGGCCTTGCAACACACTAGACCCTGGGGACATAATAAAGGGTTAAAATGATATTGCTTAGTGGGATAAAGAGGAGGAGGAGGAGGAGGAGTCACCGGCCTTGCAACACACTAGACCCTGGGGACATAATAAAGGGTTAAAATGATATTGCTTAATGGGATAAAGAGGAGGAGGAGGAGGAGGAGGAGAAAGAAGGACACATAGGAGTCTTCACTTTACACTCACCGGCCTTGCAACACACTAGACCCTGGGGACATAATAAAGGGTTAAAATGATATTGCTTAGTGGGATAAAGAGGAGGAGGAGGAGGAGGAGGAGGAGAAAGGACACATGGGAGTCTTCACTTTACACTCACCGGCCTTGCAACACACTAGACCCTGGGGACATGATTCTGTGAAGGGGGGCGGCAGGGGGAGGCAGTGCTCTCTCCACGGCAAACACAACCCGTCCGTTAACCCTTCACCACACTTGACGACACCCACGCCCACGCCCTGGAAGATAAAGGTAAAGGTGTACAAGCTAAAAAGATAAAGGTTACAATACTCAGTTCACCTTAGCCGGGCAAATAAGTCCCTCCTCTCTTTATCATGTGTGGCACTCATGATTGGCCAGTGCTGGGAGAGGTTAAAACTAGGGTTGCACCGATTGATCGGTAAGTAATCGGCTTAATCGGCCACTTTGCCGATTAATCGGTAATCGGCCTTTTGACCGATTTATCGGGGCCGATTATTATTTTTTTCCCTTTCATAATACAATGTACATAACACAATAATGTTAATGTAAGGATGGTGATATTACCAAAACTCTGATACCTTTCCACAGCATTTATCTCAAACAAGTCCCAATGGAAATGTATATTAGGTAATTCAAATTGATATATAAGACTATAATATGAACTGAAGTACTGGTATTTGCTTCAACTTTGAAACTAGAAAAAAAAATCAACATATTACTTTATATTACAACCAAGAAAAATTATATACCTATTTCAACTTGCTTAGTACAGTAATTGAGTAATGTCCTTCACCGTGAGTATTAGGGGGGATCCTGAGGCTGCCCTGTGTAGGCCACTCGGCCTCTTCCAGTCTCCTTGTGTTTCTATGTTCTTATGCAATTAAGTCATTTTCCCCCACAGCTTAGGTTACCAGTAGTGTAAGTTAAGGGCAGTAATTTCCTCTTATTTCTCTCTTTACTGTAAAATTTCCATGTCCCTTTCTTCCTTAAAGGTACATGGTGTTCTCTTCTATTTCCTGCCGTCATGTTGCCGGAGGGAGAGGTGGGTGGGGAGGAGCCTTCATCTATTCTGTCCTGTCCTGCCACACGTAGATTACTAGTACTAGCGGTAGTAAACAGACACCCTCGTCATAGACCGATAGGTCTTCTGGTGTCTGTTCTTCCTATGTACTCCTATGTATGCCTGCCGTGCATAAGGAAATAAGTTATTGTAATGTAATGAAAAGTATGGAACTAGACAAGTGATTTTACTCAGTACTTTAAATTAAACATTCTTAAATTGTAATGTAAAAACATTAATTGTGTAATATCCTTCACCATGCCTGCCGTGCATAAGGAAACAAGTTATTGAATATATCATGAAAAGTATGGAACTAGACAAGTGATTTTACTCAGAACTTTAAGTTAAACACTCTTAACTTGTAATGTAAAAACTTTAATTGAGTAATATCCTTAATCATGCCTGCCGTGCATAAGACAGTAAATTAGTAGAAGACTTGAGAGATTCATAAACTTTCTGTACACTACAATTTCTCGTAGCATATAAGATCACCACAAGAACGAGAAAACTGGCAAATTCTAACATATTAAAACCACGATGTTTCCACAAAGTATTTGCTCTCCACACAGATGACAGTTGGCCAGTAAACAAAGTTGTAAACATGAGGGTTACGGTATGTCTTTAACTTTGTGGTATCAGTGTCCAGTAATTAATGAAGATTAATAACATTTACTATTAAAGATAATCGGCCGATTAATCGGTATCGGCCGATTATTGGTTACCGATTAATCGGTAATCGGTAATCGGCCAAATTGCTTATCGGTGCAACCCTGGTTAAAACTCATATAGGTGGATGCTTGAGAAGGTTAACTCTTATTGGTGGATACTGGGAAAGGTTAACTTTTATCGGTGGATGCTGGGAAAGGCTAACTTATTTATGAATGCTGGGTAAGATTAATTCTTATTGGTGGATGCTGGGAAAGGTAAACTCTTATTGGTGGTCATTGGAAAAAGTTAAACTATTAGTGGACATTGAGAAACGTTAAATCTTATTGATGGTATGGGCGGGGTTTGTTCGCCAAGTTAGCATGGGTGCAGTATAATATCAATATCTCAAAGCGTATGGGATGGAGCTATGGAATATGTAGTTGATTAGTAAGTGGAAAGAGGGCAAAGTGGGATATTTAAGGGAAGAAAGTCTCTAGTTTCTTCAGGACAGCATGTGGATAGTTTTAAGCCACTCGGCGGTGACTGAAAAATCCGAGGTGGTAGCGTGGGGATTCGAACCCGCGTCGTCCATCACGCGGTGAATGTGGGCCCAGCACGCTACCACTCAGCCACCGCCTACCCATGACCATCTACCAGTGTATCTACTTTCCTTCTTACCTACCAGCCTACCCACTACCTACCTATCTATACTTACTTGAGTGGTGGACTGAGCCTCCACCACCGCCACCACCGCCGCCGCCGCTATCAGAGTGAGCCTCGCCATCACTCGGAGAGGAGGTGACCAGCTCATCTTGAGTGGTTCTTGCCTGCTCTGATGTCCCCCTCGCCTGCCATAGCTTATATAGGGAACTCCACCTGTTTGTTGTCATCTTCACCTGTGAACATCTGCTATACTCATTCCCTCCCTCCCTCTATTTTTCTTTCTTCCTCCAGTCCACCTCCCAGCATGCATTGACGCAGCAAATAAAGCGAGCAGAATGTTGACCTTCATTAACGGAACTTTTCATTCAAGAACAAAAATGTAATACTACCGCTGTGCAATAATTTAGTCACACCCCACTTAGAATATTCAGTACAGTTTTGGCCTCCCCACCACGTGTTCAACACAGGGCAACAAAGATAATCTCTTCCTTGCGTAACAAACATTACGATCAAAGTCTCTCGTCTCTTTACTTGCTCTCCCTTGAGAAACGTTGCATCCGAGGAAAACTGATCCAACGTTTCCAGATACCCAATGGTTTTACCCGTGTGGACGAATCCAAATTGTTTATGATCAATCGCATGTATCAATCGAGAAATAATGGTACAAAACTTAAGTATAAAGAAATAAGTTCAGACTGCAATAATTTTTCTTCACCAACGTTGTTGCGTGAGAATGGAACAAACGTCCGCCTTCAGTGGTCCGGTGCAGCACGACTGATATATTTTAATACAAGCTCGACCGACACTTCCTTCATCTTTGCTAACGTGGCAATGCACAGTTTCGGTGGCCATTACATTTGATGTAATTTCACTTAGGTTTGGACAGACCACCTAGTGTGGACCATGGGGTCTGTGTGATCTGAATATCTTTGTAAATCCCTCTCCTTTTTTTCCCTTATCTCTCACTCTATCGGAATGCATGTGGAGGTAAGAGAGAGAGAGAGAGAGAGAGAGAGAGAGAGAGCAGTATGTATTATTACTGTGTTCAAATTACTTGTCGTTCACCTTTAATTGGCCTTATTAAGAACACAGTCCTTGGCCATCACGAAAGCCATTATCTGTAAATCCATCTTCAGGTGTGGATTTAATAATGTACTTTTATTTTCTTTATTTTACTTTACTTGCTTTGCTTTATTTTACTTTACTTGCTTTGCTTTATTTTACTTTACTTGTTTTGCTTTATTTTACTTTACTTGCTTTATTTTACTTTACTTGCTTTGCTTTATTTTACTTTACTTGCTTTGCTTTATTTTACTTTACTTGTTTTGCTTTATTTTACTTTACTTGCTTTGCTTTATTTTACTTTACTTGCTTTGCTTTATTTTACTTTACTTGTTTTGCTTTATTTTGCTTTACTTGCTTTGCTTTATTTTACTTTACTTGCTTTGCTTTATTTTACTTTACTTGTTTGACTTTCTTCTTCTTTTTTTCTTCTTCTTCTTCTTTTCACCCTCCTTGTTGTTGTCATTGTATTTTTTCTCTTTCTTCTTCTTCTTCTTCTTCTTCTTCTTCATCTACTTTATCTCCATTTTCAACATATTTTTCATCGTCTTTTCTTTACTTTACATTACTTGTTTTACTTTCTTCATAAAAAAAGCCTGTCTATCTGTGTCTGTTTGTCTCATATATATGTGTTTCAAGGTCAGGTCAGATGTGCTGGTGAGAAAAAGGGAAACACACACACACACACACACACACACAATGCTCCGGTAATTGGTTCCCTCGCACACCTGCACACGAAGAAAGGAGGGAAGGACAGGTGTAAGGCAGGACAGAATAACGTGTGATGGGTTGGCTCGCCTCTGTGGTCCTGTCCAACACCTGTGTCCCTTCAGCCACCTGTGTCCCTTATTCTCCTGCATTCTTGTATCTTCTTGGTCTTGTTCTTTTTCTTCGTCTCCTTTATCTTTATCTTTTCTTCTAAGTCTATATATACCAAGTCAAGTCATCCTGCTTCAAAACTGGGACCGGTACGCGGAGGAGGCAGTTTTGTGGCGGAGCAGCGGGATGACGTCACTTGAAGCTAAAAAAAAAATACCCGCCAGTTCAGGGGTGACTAAAGTTGGGGTCGTATGTGCACTTTGTATGTGCATTCTCGCCTCCTTTCACAGCGCGTTCAGGCAAGCCACTGACGAACAAATATGTCTTTTTGTTGTGCTATTGCGTGACTAATTCCATTGCCTACAAACGTCGGTGTGGGGTGTGAGGGAGGGCATGTTGAAGTGATTGATTTAAATTAGTCCGCCTTTCCTCGTTTTCTCTAAATCCCTGTTTCTACATTCTCTAGTTTGGCTCCAAGCAGTGTCACGCATAAACCACGCCTCGGCCGTGTCTCCTCCCACAAACCTGCGTATGACTTGACTTGACTTGGTGTATATAGACTTAGCTTTTCTTCTTCTTCTTCGTAAACAATGTAAACAACGTAAAGAAAACCCCAAATCCATTAAACAAACTACTTTCCTGGCGCCCCCGAAAAGCTTTGTTCTAGGATATATTCAGTGGCAGCTGCCCTTTGACATCCGTGCGCCGAAAGCGGAATCTTTTGAGTTTAGCGAAATTTCTAGCAGGTCTCTCGGAATTTGTTGCCTAATTTAAGAATAAATATATGTACTGCTGTTACTGTAGAGACAACTGCACATTCTTCACCATTAACTATTATTATTATTATTGTTATTATTATTATTATTATTATTATTATTATTATTATTATTATTATTATTATTATTATTACTACTACTACTACTACTACTACTACTACTACTACTACTACTACTACTACCACCACCACCACCACCACCAGGTAAAGAAAATTATTCTTATTAAGTCTTAAGTTTATTGGTCAGTCGTTAGGTTAGGTAAGGCGAAGAGAACGAGAAAAGGGATTAGATCGTGTTATGGGATCTTCTTCTTCTTCTTCCTCATCTCCTTCATCTCCATTCTCATCTTTTTCATCGTTTTCCCTTTTTATTTGCTTGTGTACTTCATCATCACCGTCAACATCATCATCATCATCATCATTTGTTCCGCTTTGTTTACTTGTTGATTTGTTTGTTTGCTATTGTTGTTGTTGTTGTTGTTGTTGTTGTTGTTGTTGTTGTTGTTGTTTGTGCTGTTAGGGTCTCGAACCTCCAGCGGACTCCTTTTGTTCCCTTTATTTTTCGTTTCTGTTTATTTGTTGTTGTTGGTGTTGTTGTTGTTGTTGTTGTTGTTGTTGTTGTTTATGCCGTCAGGACCTTGAGTTTTTCGTCACTGTACGGCGGGTAACGGGCACTGGAATGGGGGGGGGGGGGGTTAGTCTCTCTCTCTCTCTCTCTCTCTCTCTCTCTCTCTCTCTCTCTCTCTCTCTCTCTCTCTCTCTCTCTCTCTCTCTCTCTCTCTCTCTCATCATCTTTTCCTCTTTCCCACCCCATCCTACTTTTTTCCCTTCTTCTTCCTTCTTTCTATTCCTTCATTTATCTTCCCTTACTCTCAAATTTTTCCTTCTCTTCTTTATTCCTATTCCCTCTCATTCTCCTTTCCTTCTTTTCCATTTATCCTTTTTTCCTTTCATCTCTTATTCCTCTCTTCCAACATTTAACTTTTTTCCTTTCTCTCTGATTACTTCTTCTTTTCTTTCTTCCCATTCCTTCTCATTCTCCTTTCCTTCGTTTCCATATATCTTTTTTTCTTTTTTCCATCTCTTTTTCCTCTCTTCCCTACTAGGCTACCTCCGTTTTTTCCCCTCCTTTTCCCTTCATTTTTTCTCTCCCTCCCTTCCTTCCTTCCTTTTTTTTTCTTTCTTTCTTTCTCCCTTCCTTCCTTTCTATCTTTTCTTTCTTTCTTTCTTTTTTCCTCCCTTCCTTCCTTTCTTTCTTTATTTCGTTCTTTATTTCTTTCTCCCTCCCTCCCTTCCTTCCTTTCTTTCTTTCTTTCTTTCTTTCTTTCTTTCTTTCTTTCTTTCTTTCTTCCCTCCCTCCCTCCCTCCCTCCCTCTTTTCCTCCCTTCCTTCCATCCTTCCTTCCTTCAATCAATCATTTTCTAATCATTATCACTAACTTAATCAATCATTCATTTTCACATCCTCGTCACTCCCTCCCTCCCTCCCTCACTCACATTCTCGTCTCTCACTCACACACACACACACAGACACGCACTCCCATCCCTCCTCTCTCTTCCTCGCATCTCCTACCTCAACATCTTCTCCTGGGCCGCCTCGTACTCCCTAATCAGGACAGGCTTGTAGTGGGTGAAGGTCTTAAAGGTGTAGTCCCCGTGGTAGGCGCCCATGCCACTGTAGCCGACGCCGCCGAAGGGGAGGTTGTGGTCTAGGGGTGGGAGAGAGAGATGGTTGTGAGTGCAGGGAAGGAAGGCAGGAAGGAAGGGAGGAGGAAAGAAAGAAAGAAAGAAAGGAAGGGAGAAAAGAAAGAAAGAAAGGTAGGAAGGAAGGAAAGAGAAATGAAAATGAAAAGTGTGGAAAATGGGGGAAGTATATTGAGTTTTATTATGATTTTAAGGAAAGTGGGAAGAAAGGAAGGAAAAAGGGGAAAAAAATAAAAATAATATATATGTGTGTGTGTGTGTGTGTGTGTGTGTGTGTGTGTGTGTGTGTGTGTGTGTGTGTGTGTAGATGATAGATTGTGTGAGTGTATGCTTGGGTGTGTCCGAGTTTTGTATACTACTACTACTACTACTACTACTACTACTGCTATTACTACTACTACTACTACTACAACTACTACTACACTTACTGGCTGCGTGGTGAAGAGTATCATTGACCGTCAAGCCTCCGCAGGACACACCTTCGAGGAACTTATTAATGTCACCTTTGTTCTTGCTGAAGACGTACAGGGCCAGCGGCTTCTCTCTGGCAGGTGGGAAAAGAAGAGCAAGTGTTAATTGTGGAGGTGACGACGCGGAGGTGAAGAATCAAAACATGTACTTTCTTGGTGTCCTAGATCGGTATTCCCAGACACATCCACCTCCCGCATCAACATTTCCAGAGGCCGAAAAGGAGGTCAATCGGGTCCCCGTGAGTGTTCTTTTAGGTTTCTCTCTCTTCCCTCCACTTTGTACTTCGAATCTCATTATGTGTTTTCATTTACACTTCCCATCCACCTCCTCCTCGGTCTCCCTCACTTCCTTCCACCCTGTATACAGTCACGGCCGTTGTCACGTGAACACTTTTGGCTGGACAGGAGGGAGATTCCCACTTCCTCAGCCTTTCCCTTAAAAGTTTTGGGGCCGTTAAGACGGGGACGAGGAGGGGCGGGGAAGGCAGGTACGGGGAGAGTGAGGTGGCTATGGACGATGGATTGGTAAAAAAAAAGAAAAGATTAGAAAAACAGAGTCCAGCTCAGGTGTTCATGTGACAACGGCCGTGACTACCTCCATTCTCATAACTTGTCTCCTTTTTATATAAGCCATTCACCTCTAAATTGGTCTTCTTCTCTCCTTTCCACCCTGTACTTGCCAAGGTCTAGTGTGAGATATTGTAAACATTATATTAGTATTTAATTATTTCTGTGGGTAGTTTGGCTTTTTACCTCCATTTTTGAGACGGAGGGAACCATTCTCCTAACTTGTCTTCCTTCACACAACCCATCCACCTCTTCCTCCCATCCTTCACTCCCATTCTCCTCCAATATAACACATCCCATCAGCGTTCCCAAATTACCGTACTCATCGCATTGCACTGTCGTACTTTTTGACCGATAACTCTAGCAAAAAAATACAAAAAGCATCCAATAAAACACATCCCATCAGCGTTCCCAAATTACCGTACTCATCGCATTGCACTGTCGTACTTTTTGACCGATAACTCTAGCAAAAAACACAAAAAGCATCCAATATAACACATCCCTGCAGCGTTCCCAAATTACCGTGCTCATCGCATTGCACTGTCGTACTTTTTGACCGATAACTCTAGCAAAAAAAACACAAAAAGCATCCAATATAACACATCCCATCAGCGTTCCCAAATTACCGTACTCATCGCATTGCACTGTCGTACTTTTTGACCGATAACTCTAGCAAAAAAATACAAAAAGCATCCAATATAACACATCCCATCAGCGTTCCCAAATTACCGTACTCATCGCATTGCACTGTCGTACTTTTTGACCGATAACTCTAGCAAAAAAACACAAAAAGCATCCAATATAACACATCCCATCAGCGTTCCCAAATTACCGTACTCATCGCATTGCACTGTCGTAGTTTCTGACCACCGATAACTCTAGCAAAAAACACAAAAAGCATCAATAAATAACAGTTTTAACGCTGACTTTAATGTTCTAGCGTTGTTTGTGTGGTTACGACAGTCTTCGGACCTAAAAATCATAAATACAATGTTCAGAGTACGACAATTAGGCAACGCTGCGTCCCGTACACCTACACACCACCATACCTCTTGTTGATGAAGGTTATCGCATCGTCAGCGCCGGCCACGTTCAGGATGGGGAGGATGGGCCCAAAGATCTCCTCCTGCATGATCCGGCTGTCTGCCTTCACGTCCACGAGCACCGTCGGCTCTACCCACTTGGCGGTCTTGTCGTACTTCCCGCCGATCACTGGTGTTCCGTCCTTCAGATAGTTGGCCAGACGACTGTGGGAGAATGGGTTGTGAGGTGGGGGAGGGGGGGTAATGGATATGGGAGATGAAAGGTGTGCTGTTGTTGTTGGTGGTGATGGTAGACGACAAGAACATAACAACGTAGGAGTCTGCAAGAGGCCGGTAGTCCTGTACAAGGCAGCTCTTTTGAACCTAAGCTCCCGTGTATCTAACCCCAACTAATATCGCTGTCCATGAATTTATCTAATCTATTTTTCAATGTGACAATTGTATTGGCACTCACCACATGACTGCTAAGCCTATTCCACTCATCCACCACTCTGTTAGTAAACCAATTTTTGTCTATGTCCCTGTTGAATCTCAATTTATCCAGTTTAAACTCATTACTTCGTGTCCTACCCGGTTCTCTTACCAACAAAACCTTATAAATATCCCCCCTTCATCCATTTATAAACCTCGATCAAGTCTCCACGCACCCTTCGCCTTTCTAGAGAATGCAAGTTTAACTGTTTGAGTCTTTCCTCGTACGGCAAGTTTCTCAACCCCTGAATCATCTTAGTCATCCTCCTCTGCACCGATTCTAACATTTTGATATCCATTCTGTAGTAAGGTGACCAGAACTGAACCGCATAGTCAAGATGAGGTTGTTAAATATAGTGGTGGTGGTGGATGAAATGTGTGATGAAGGTGGTGGGGAGATGAAGGATTGAAGAAGAGAAGGATAGCACAGAAGGATCTCTTAGGGATACCCACTCGACATGTTTTTGGAGCAATATAAGAACCCAAACAAATATAGCCAAAGAGCAGCCATTAACCACTCAAACGCAAGGAAGAGGTGAAGGATAACAGCGTAGGATCTCATATAAAGGATACCCACTCGACATGTTTTTGGAGCAATATAAGAACCCAAACAAAAATAGTCAAAGAGAAGCCATTAACCACTAAAACGTAAGGAAGAGGTGAAGGATAACTGTGTAGGATTTCATACAAAGGATACCCGCTCGATATGTTTTTGGAGCAATATAGGAACCCAAACAAAAATAGCCAAAGAGCAGCCATTAACCACTCAAACGCAAGGAAGAGGTGAAGGATAACAGTGTAGGATCTCATATAAAGGATACCCGCTCGACCTGTCCTTAATGCAGTAGGAACCCGAACAAATATTGATAAAGAGTAGCTATTATCCCTCATAAAACAAGGATGAAGGATCTCTTAAGGATACCCACTCTGTCCTTTGTGGAGTAGGATCCAGGATAAATATGGATAAAGGACCTCCATTAACCCCACATATAGCAAGGATGAAGTGAAGGATAGCAAGGATGAAGGATAACACTAGGATCTCTTAAGGATATCCACTCTGTCCTTTGTGGAGTAGGAACCAGGATAAATATGGATAAAGGACCTCCATTAACCCCACATATAGCAAGGATGAAGTGAAGGATAACACTAGGATCTCTTAAGGATACCCACTCTGCATGTCCTTGGCGCAGTAGGAACCTGTACAAATATTGACAAAGAGCACCCACTATTCTCTAAAAGCAAGGAAGGACAACAGTTTAGGATCTCAAGGATACTCACTCTGCATGTCCTTGGCCCAGTAGGAACCCGTACAAATATTGACAAAGCTCACCCATCATTCTCTAAAAGCAAGGCAGAAGTGAAGGACAACAGTGTAGGATCTCAAGGATACTCACTCGACATGTCTCTCGGCCACAATCCTGCTGAGGTCGGAGGATTTCTTGGCCTCGTTTCCATACCACTCCTTCAGCACCGCCTTGCACTTGTCGACGAAGGCGCTCTGCACGGCGCTGGGACAGAGGATGTAGTCAGGCGCGATGCACGTCTGGCCCAGGTTGAACATCTTGCCCCAAAGGATGCGGCGAACGGCGATGTCCAGGTCTGCCGAGTTGTCCACGTAGCAGGGGCTGGAGGGAGGCAGGGAGGGGATGACGTTTGTTTATGTGCTATAAGTCTTCCAAATATGTCGAGGCCGTTCTGGCGTAGGCTCCCGCGGGTCCTTTCCTCCCCTCTGCTCTGCCACACACTCCCAACACCTATCCCTTCCTCTCATATGTAAGCTATAGGTAACATATGACTGTGTGGCAGAGCAGAGGGGAGAAATGGACCCGCGGGAGCCAACGCCAAAACGGACTCGACAATTTGGTTTCACTATAGGAAGGTTTACTTGGGTGCTTGTAAGGAGGCCAGAGAAGCACTAGTCCTGAGGATGTCTCTTCTCCGTGTATCACTTATCATGAAATTTCAGCTTGGTCTGATAGATGGGAGATGCTCTTATATATAGACAAGTGCCAGCTGCATCAAGTTGGAAAATATCAGAGGTTTGATTATGAAAAGTGGAGCTCCGAACTCAAAAGGGTATGGCGTACTAAGGACCTGGGTGTCGAAATCACGTCAAACCTCGAAGTCACTCAGCAATGCATTAGTTCAACGAATAAAGCGAACATAATGCTTGGCTTCATTAAGGAGAAAGTCTGCCGTGGATTAAAATTGCATCTATGGTCATGAATAATTTATATGTTGTATATATTAGTACCTTTGTTACCATATGAAACTTTCAAGCTGATCAGATGAAATGAAAAATTAAGAAAATTATTTTTCGTTATTTTTATGAAAATTTTTAATGAATTTTTCTCAGCCATTTGTTTACTGATT
Source organism: Eriocheir sinensis (assembly GCF_024679095.1). Classification (NCBI taxonomy): domain Eukaryota; kingdom Metazoa; phylum Arthropoda; class Malacostraca; order Decapoda; family Varunidae; genus Eriocheir; species Eriocheir sinensis. The sequence continues at coordinate 3,620,086 of NC_066565.1, forward strand.
TTCTTGTGACATGCACATCTGATAATTCATTGTTATTCCAACAATTTGCCTAGATGTTTTTTTGAAAATGTTTTTTTAATCTGTAAAAAATAATATATTTTTTAAAATTGTTTTTGGATAATTTTCCCATATATCGAAAGTATGCCTTAAAAAAAAACATCTTGTAGAATATTAGTACAATATATGATCTTGTATGTCCTAAAATTTGATGAAAGTCGTGCAGAAAATAAAAGCAAAAAATATTTTTGTTCGTTTTTTACTAGTTTCGAGAAAAACGCGATTAAAGTTTTGCTAAAGTTCTTCGGCCCAGTGTAGGTACTATACTCTCTTGAGGGGCCTAGATGGTATTCGGCTCCAGCCCATCAAGGCACAGGCAAGTGTTTTATAGTGGCGCCATCTTTTCTTGGCTCATGCTGCCCCCCGGAGCTCGTTCTTGGTTCACTTGGACGGTTTCCTCCAGAGTCCGGGTTGATGGGTGGTCTTCAGGACAGCATGTGGGTAGTTTCAAGCCACTCGGCGGTGACTGAAAAATTCCAGGTGGTAGCGGCGGATTCGAACCCGCGTCGTCCATCACGTAATGAATGCGGGGCACGCACGATAAGCACTCAGCCACCGCCTACCCAAATTGTGTTCCAAAACTGTTACATGGGTTACAAACTTCACCCTGAAGATTGCTGCATGTTTGATTTTTCAACATTTATTCCATACTTTGGCACGCCAGCTAATGCCCCGCAGTCAGCGTGCCACGCCCACGCAGCAGCCATTTAAATCTCCTCGCTATTGGCATTTAAATTTATGTCAGACTGAAAAAAAGATCTACCATTCGAAAGCCAAAGGAAAGGATGTTGCCATAGACCATATAACTCAATTTCGTATTTTTTGAAAATTACTTTCATATTTTCACGGAGGACTCTTCTCTTAAGAGAAACTTCTTGCAGACTCACTGTGTTCTTATGTATATACATGGAGAAAACCAACCAACCAAACCATCCTTACACAGCGAAAGAAACTGGTCGGTTCGGAAGCAAGTTACACTCACCTCTTCCCGCCCAGCTCCAGCGTGGTGGGGGTGAGGTGCTTGCTGGCGGCGCTCTGTACAATCTTGCCCACGCCTGTTGACCCCGTGTAGAAGATGTAGTCAAATCGCTCCTTCAGCAGCTCTGTGGTCTCCGGGACGCCGCCCAGCACCACGGGGAAACACTCCTGGGGGAAAGGGTGAGAATGGGGAGGTGATAGGGAGGGAAGGTGAGGATCATATGCAGTAAAAAAAAAAAAGTAACCACAGTAATGATAACAACAGCAACACCCACCTTGTCGAGATACTGCGGCAGGTACTTGGCGATGGCGGCGGCGGTGGCGGGGGACACCTCCGAGGGCTTGATGACCACCGCGTTACCAGCCGCGATTGCACCTGTTGGGAGGGAAGGGGGGTGAGCTGAGGCGGGTGTCAGGGGCGGGGGGTGAGCTGAGGCGGGTGTCAGGGGCGGGGGGTGAGCTGAGGCGGGTGTCAGGGGCGGGGGGTGAGCTGAGGCGGGTGTCAGGGGCGGGGGGTGAGTTGAGGCGGGTGTCAGGGGCGGGGGGTGAGCTGAGGCGGGTGTCAGGGGCGGGGGGTGACACCGTTACCTTTTTATCGGCGTCGCAGAGGCCGATCAACAAATTGTCCATCTTAGTGTTGTTGTTGTTGTTGTTCTTTTCAAGTTGTTTTCCTGGCTTACCCATGCATTGTAGACATGACATTGTATAATAACATTTGTTAGCCCTGATGAAGCCTACAACATGGCATATTAACAAAGTCAGCTTTTTTTAATTTTTTTTTTTTTTTTACGTCTTGGCCTGTGGCGCCGGTCGGCCTTCATAGTAGGGCCTGATGGTCGGCCCCAGTCCGTTGTGGCGCAGGCAAGTGTTTATAGTGGCGCCATCTTTACTTTTAAGCATTTTCCATTTTAGACCCCTAGTTGCATAATATAAATTGTTGGGGGGGTGTTGGAGGGTCAGGCGACGCCGATCATCTAGCTCAGTTTTTGTGCTATTAACACTTGTCTTCCTCACAATTATGCTTGATTATTTAACGTTATATAAGTCTTCGTCAACAATAATATGGCTGATTTGTCTTTTTTGGGCTCGTTGTTGAAGGCGTGGTTAGTTGGTTGGTTTTATTGATTTTTTTATTTAACTTCTTACGACTGAGTTTGTAATACATCGACTTAACCATACTCACTCTCCTATTTACTCACCTCCTTCCTCTCCTACCCCATTCCTCTTTCACCATACCCTAACTTCCTCCTTTCTCCTCCTCCTCCCTCTTGTCATCCTAGATCATTCTCTCCCTTTTTTATTTAACTTTTTGCGACTGAGTTTGTATCATGTCAACTTAACTTCCTCACACTTGTTCTGCGTAATCACTCACCTCCTTCCTTTCCTTCCCCATTCCTCTTTCACCATACCCTCACTCCTCCCTTTCCTACCCCACTCCTCTTTCACCATACCCAACTCCTTCCTTTCCTTCCCCATTCCTCTTTCACCATACCCAACTCCTTCCTTTCCTTCCCCATTCCTCTTTCACCATACCCAACTCCTTCCTTTCCTTCCCCATTCCTCTTTCACCATACCCTCACTCCTTCCTTTCCTACCCCATTCCTCTTTCACCATACCCTCACTCCTTCCTTTCCTACCCCATTCCTCTTTCACCATACCCTCACTCCTTCCTTTCCTACCCCATTCCTCTTTCACCATACCCTCACTCCTTCCTTTCCTACCCCATTCCTCTTTCACCATACCCTCACTCCTTCCTTTCCTTCCCCATTCCTCTTTCACCATACCCTCACTCCTTCCTTTCCTACCCCATTCCTCTTTCACCATACCCTCACTCCTTCCTTTCCTACCCCATTCCTCTTTCACCATACCCTCACTCCTTCCTTTCCTACCCCATTCCTCTTTCACCATTCCCTAACTCCTTCCTTTCCTTCCACATTCCTCTTTCACCATACCCTCACTCCTTCCTTTCTCATCCTCCCTCTCATCATCATCTCCCTCACACACACACCACTCTCCTCCCCTTCCCTTGTGGCATCCCTCCATTCATCCCTCACCCCCTTCTCCCTCTCCCCATCATCTCCCTCAACCACTTCTCCCCCCCTCCACCCTCCGTCCCCCCATAACTCACCAGCAGCAGGGATGAGGGCCAGCTGGAGAGGGTAGTTCCAGGCCCCCATGACAAGGCACACTCCGTAGGGTTCCCGCAAGATGAGTGACTTGTCCCCGGGCACCACAGACGGCACCTCCTCCGTCTTGACCCACTTGTCCAGATTAGCCAGCAGGTAGTCCGCGTCCTTCATAGCGAAGTCCACCTCGAAGATTACGGCTTCGAGCTTGGGCTGTGGGGATAGGTGTTGTTGTTGTCGTTGTTGTTGTTGTCTTTTTCATGGTGACTGCTTTTCCGAACTTGCTATCTGCTTGGCTCCCCCCCCCCCCTCTCCCCGTCACCCTGCTACACAAGGGTTTCAACTCTCTCTCATCCCTATACTGTCCAAATTCCCTATGCAAGAGTTAGCCAGCATCTTCAATCTTTCATCCCTTTTGCTAGTAAACTCAGTAACAACCTTCCTTCGTCTGTATTTTCTCTTGGTGGTTACCCATCTCCCCACCTATCCTTACCTATCCTTATCCAACTCAAGTGTTCCCTATTTTCCTTTGTTATCTGTTGCCTTATGTTCCTTACCCATCCACCTATTTACCCACCTGTATCCCCACCTTCCCACCTGTCCTTACCTATCCTTATCCAACTCAAGTGTTCCGTATTTACCTATGTTATCTGCTGCCTTATATTCCTTTCCTCCCCACCTATTTACCCACCTGTATCCCCACCTCCCCACCTGTCCTTACCTATCCTTATCCAACTCAAGTGTTCCCTATTTTCCTATGTTATCTCCTCCCTTATATTCATTACCTCCCCATCTATTTACCCACCTTACCCACCTTCCCACCTGTTCTTACCTTGTTCAGATCCTCCGCCAGCGCCTTCAGAAATTCATCCCTGTGGTCCTCCAGCATCTTCTTGTACTGCTGCAGCTGCTTTCGGCGGAATTCAACGGGTCGGGTCCTGCCCTCCGCGTAGGCCCGGCGAGCGGTGCCTACGATCTGAGGGGAGAAGAGAGGGGAGTGGGTGTTAGAGACGGGGGAGAGGTGGTGGTTTGTTGGAGTGGTGGGTGTTTAGGGGAAGGGAAGGGAGGAGTCGTGTGGGGAGATGGGAGATAGGGAGATGGGGTGTAAGAGAGGAAATTAAGAGGGAAGGGTGTGTGTGTGTGTGGGGAGGTGTGAAAAGAGATGAGATGCAAGGGAGGAAATAAAAAGTGTAGGGTGTAGGGTGTATGGAGTGGAGAGATGGGGTGTTGATGGGAGAGGAAGGCCGCGTGATGAAGATGGGGTGTAAGGGAGATATTGAAGAGGGTGCAAGGGTGTGTGTCGGGGGTGGGGTGGAGAGATAGGGTGTTAGGGTGTGGGTGTGGGTGTGAAGGGGGCAGATGGGATTTTTGAGTTGAGGTTGAGAGGGGGTGTGAGTGAGGTCATGATGTGTAGGGGGTGTTGAGGGATGGGAGGGTAGTGTGGGAGGTGGGGTGAGAGGGAGGAAGTTCTAGGCCTAGGGTTTTGGGGGGTGGGGGTGGAGGATGGAGGGAGATGGGTGAAAGGGGTGGGGCTATAGGGTGTGTGTGGGGATGGAGAGATGGGGTGTAAGTGAGGTGGGGGGTGGAGGGGAGGGTCGTGAGAGGAGAGAAAGGGGGTGTAAGGGAGGTGCGGGTGGAGGAGGGGAGGGTCGTGAGGGGAGAGAAAGGGGGTGTAAGGGAGGAAATAAAGAGGGTGAAGGGTGTGTTTTAGGGGGAGAAGGTAAGGATATGTATGCAAGGGGTGTGTTGGGGGGATGGGGGAGGGGTCATTGGGGAGATAACCAAGGGGGTGGGGGGGTGGAGTGCATGTATAGTATCAAAGAGTGGTATAGGAGGAGGGGAGGAGAGGGAACTTGGTGTGGGTAGGGGTGGTGGTGGATGTGGTGGAGAGGCTGGGTGCGTGTGATAAGCTAATGGCGGTGGTGGTGGTGGTGTGTGCGTGTGTGTGTGTGTGTGTGTGTGTGGTGTTGAGAAGTGGTGATGGGGGGTGGTAGGGTGAAGGAGGGGTTGCTTGGAGTGTTGTTGGTGTTGTTGTTTTTGGTGGTGGTGGTGAGGCTGAATGCGGGTGGGGATGTGTCTGTGGTGGGAGGGGAAGGGGTGAAGGATGGGGTGCTTGGTGTGCTAGGGGTGGTGATGGTGGTGGTGGTTGTGAGGATGGGTAAGAGTGATGCTGATGAACTAGTGGGGGGACAGGTGGATGGTGCTATTCAGTATCGACAAATGCAATGTTCTTAGTGTGGGAGGAAATAACCCCCTAGGCAATTACACACAGGGCCAGTTCCACAGTTCCCCATGATGGGTTAGTAAGCTCCCAAACCAATACCAGAGCCTTCGAAATTTCCTTGTATAGTGTCTGGTGTTTGTATTGAAGTTCACAAATTTGATGAAACTATACAGGAAAGGTCTTGTGCATGTGTGTGTGTGTGTGGTGTTGAGAAGTGGTAGGGTGAAGGAGTTGGGGGAGTTGGTGTGGTGGTGGTGGTGGTGGTGTGTTTGTGCATGCTCTGTAGAGATATGGTGGGGGAGGGGGAAGCTTAGGGCCAGTTTCACAGTTCCCTATGATGGATTAGTAAGCTCCCAAACCAATACCAGAGCCTTCGAAATTTCCTTGTATAGTGTCTGGTGTTTATATTGAAGTTCACAAATTTGATGAAACTATACAGGAAAAGTCTTGTGTATTTAGTGTGGCATCGAAGACCTCACCGTTTTGGATTGTAGGGGATTCTATAGTTTGGTTCGGGCTGTTACGAAGACTGTGTTGGACTGTGAAATCGGCTCTTAAGTGCGTTGGGGTGATGGTGTTGGTGCAGCTGATCACACACAATGAGGGAAATTTGATAGTGGATGAGAAGGGGAAGGGGGAGGAGTGGATCTGAGAGGGCGAAGGAAGGGAGGAGATGAAGAGATGAGGTAAAGGATTGCTTGAGGAGGAGGAGGAGGAGGAGGAGGAGGAGGTGACAGCTGAACATTTTTATTTGTAATCTGATCCCTTCACCACCCTGCTTACACCTCCTCCCTTTCCTCTTCTCTCCCTTTCTTCCTTCCTTTTCCTTCCCTACCTAACCCTTTCCTCTTCTTTCCCTTCCTTCCTTTTCCTTCCCTACCTAACCCTTTCCTCTTCTCTCCCTTCCTTCCTTCCTTTTCCTTCCCTACCTAACCCTTTCCTCTTCTCTCCCTTCCTTCCTTTTCCTTCCCTACCTAATCCTTTCCTCTTCTCTCCCTTCCTTCCTTTTCCTTCCCTACCTATCTCTTTCCTTTCCTCTTCCTTGCCTCCTTCCCTCTTTCTCTCCCTTCCTTCCTTTTCCTTCCCTACCTACCCCTTTCCTTTCCTTGACTCCTTCCCTCTTTCTCTCTCTTCCTTTCCTCCATCCCTTTTCTCTCCCTTCTCTCACGATTAAACAACAAAACAAAACCACTACCAACACACACACACACACACACACACACACACACACACACACCAAAAAAATAACCTACATATTTTTTTTAAGGCACCATACCCCCCCTCTCTCTTCCTCCACCTCCTCCTCCTCCTCCTCCATATCTTTATCATCATCGCTATCACCATTACCAGCATTATTAACACCAGTATCTCAACCACCACTGTCCAACCTCGATATGCAAGAGTCAACCATTATCTTCACTCTTTCATCTTTACACCTCTTTCTATCTCTCTTTCTCATCCCTTCTCTCTCTCTCTCTCTCACCTCTGAATAGGATGGGGCCATGGTGTTTAATCCCTTATCTCCTCGTTAGCTCTGCCTCTTTAACCTCCTTCGGCAAGACTGACGGTCGCAATGAGTCTGCCTCCGCCTTATATACCCTCGCGGGGGGCCTCGTCTTGCAGGGGGTGAGGTGCCATTTTGGGTATTGTTGCTGCGTTTATTGGGGGTAATGGTGATGGTTTCGTTTTGTTGTTTAATCGTGAGAGAAGGGAGAGGAAAGGAAGGGAGAGAAAGAGGGAAGGAGGCAAGGAAGAGGAAAGGAAAGGGGTAGGTAGGGAAGGAAAAGGAAGGAAGGGAGAGAGGAAGGGAGAGAAGAGGAAAGGGAGGAGTAAGTGGGGTGGTGAAGGGAAGGAAGGAGGGAGGGAAGGAGAGTAGGAAGGGAGGGAGGGAAGAAGGAAAGGGAGAAGAAATCATGAGGGAAGAAACGAAGGAGAGAGAGAGAGAGAGAGAGAGAGAGAGAGAGAGAGAGAGAGAGAGAGAGAGAGAGAGGTATAAAGTCTGCTCTGCATGATGACTTGCAGCAGTCCTCTCCCTCTTTCCCTCCTCCTCCTCCTTCTCCTCCTCCTCCTTCTCCTCCTCCTCCTCCTCCTCCTCCTCGGCAGTGTGTCTCGTCACGTTGTCCAGCCTTTATCTAGACAAACAGTGTAATGATACGAGTGAGATAGTGACGAGGGTTGAGCGTAATAATGGTGAATATAGTAAAATAATTATAGTAGGTCATCATATTTCTACACGGTGGTAATAGCAATAGGAGGTGACGAAATAGTTCACCCATACTAATGGTTATCGAATATTACAAGGCAGGGTTGTTGATTTTTTTTATTTAAATCGATTTATTTTTTATTTTTTTTATTAATAAAAACAATTAAATGATTGTAAACCTTTATATTCTCTTCATTAGTTTCAAACACTTGTTGGAGTGTTCTTATATTCCATCACCATAAGTAACCTGGCTGGCTGTTTGAGCCAGTCCTAAGACTGACCAGCCGCAGCCAGCCAGCCAGCCATGGCCAGCACCACGCCACAACTCTCTAGTCTGTTAACAGCATAACCAAATCATGTCATGTTTTGGACATGTCCTCACTGAAACTGCACAAAGAAAGATGAATGCAGCTTCAAAGGAAAGTATCAGAAAAGGCTGTGGATGATCCATGTGTGTATGTGAAGTGATTCTTTGAAAAATAGGGTATATATTTCAAATATTTCCTTTACTGCCACTTCCTATTGTTGGTGTTTTTTGTCCCTTTTAATGTCTTTTCTTTAGTTCATTTGAGCGTTTGGAGGGGCCAAGACTACCCGCATGCTGCCCTCGTCCATCAACCGGACTCCAGCGAAACTCTCTAAAAAGGACCGAATGAAGCTCGGGGGGTGGGTGGGGGGGATTAGCCAAGCAAGATGGCGGCACTATAAAACAGTTGCCTGCGCTACCAATTGGCTGGAACCAAGCAAAAGAGTACAAATGGGGACATACGCTTCAGGTGAGCACTCACCTGTAGCGTATGTCCGCAGTGCTCATCTCCGTGGCACTGGCCCTTGAGCCATTGGTGGGAAGAACCCATCACCCCGGGACATGGTCAGCGTGACATCCGGGTTACCACAGTGTACCCTCCCCAGGTTTCCCCAGGCACCCATTTATTGACCAGCCCGAAAGGGAGGAGCAGCAGCTGGGTGAGCAGCACGCTGACTGCAGCCCAGGTAGGGATTCGAACCCAGGGCCGCGGATTCGTAGCAAGGCACGCTAACCACTAGACCATGGAGGCATAAAAAAAGGTCCAAGGGGTGAGAAACTTGCTATATGAGGTCAGACTTAAGCATCTAATGCAGCCAGTGTCAACAAGATGAGAAAACAGTTACAACAAGCAAATGAACTGAAGGTGCTAACCCATGGTTGCCCTGCACACATTCTAAATGTATTGGCTCATGATTTGAAAATTGGCAACATAAAAGAACATGTGGTTCATGTTGTAAAATACTTCTGAAACCGTCACTGCCTCAGCAAGATGCCGTCAGGAAGGCGGCCAGTCTTGGTCTGCTCCAGGACACTGGAGTGTGGCTCACGGGAGATAGGTACAGTGAACTAATCATCATCAGCTCAGGATTTTTTTATTTTTTTTATTTTTTTTAAAAGTTGACAGGGAAAATATTGATATCAAAGTTAGTTTTTTTTTTTTTTTTTTTTTACTTCTCCATTCTATGTTGTTGCTCAACAATAAGATCAAGATTTAAATCAATGACATTAAAAAATCAAGTAATAAAAATCTTGATTTAAATTAATGATTTAAAAAAAGGATTTAAATTTACTTAAATCAGATTTAAATCAACTTGATTTAAATCAAACAACCCCTGTACAAGGTTTTAAACAAATACTAATAAGAGTAAGAGGATAGTCCACGATGTTTCCTCGGTTACAGTAACAGTGATGGGCGGTGAGGTAGTGGGGGTTAGTTTACTCGGGAACATCTGTATCTTGATAAGCAGGTGTGAGCAGGCTGTTGCTATCATTAAACGACCTTTCCCAAGATCATTCCTATGCTGTCCAACTTCCTCTTGCAAGAGTTATAATATGCAGGATCTTCTCGTTTTCATTCCTTTCTACTCTTGTCTCACGGCCACGCTGCTTATCTCTCATTGAAGAGTTTACACTGCAGTGGTTCTCGAACTTTTTTGCCCAGTACATCCTTTCCACACGGTCAGAGTGACATTCTCTCTTTTCAAGTTTGTCTGACGCAAACGCGCAAGTCACACCACCCTGCGGGAGGCGGTGCAGCAGCGTCCCTTCCCCGGTGAAAGTTAGCAACACCTTCACTCTTTCATCCTTCCCAACCTCCCTCCGTTTTTTCTCCTTCCTATGACTGAAACACTCACAAGAGGAGCATCAAGTTAACATAAATTGATCACTTGTAATGTTCTGTATCCTTATCGTGGGAGCGGGGAACCGTGGACCTTTTTTTATAGCTTGTTTTGTCCCATAACCGTCGCTTTGACACACACACACACACACACACACACACACACACACACACACACGTATGCACTCAGACACACAACTCCTACGTCATTTCTCTCTCTCTCTCTCTCTCTCTCTCTCTCTCTCTCTCTCTCTCTCTCTCTGCTCCTCTTCCCTCCTCTTTATGTCTTCTTCTTCTTCTTCCTTTATCCTCTGGTACTCCTTGCTTTCCTCTTCCTTCTTCCCTTTCCTCTTCCCTTCCTTTCTCTTACATTTTTTTCTTTCCTCTTCTTCCTCTTCTCCCTCCTCTATTCTCCTTCTATCACCTATCACCAACATCAGAGAGAGAGAGAGAGAGAGAGAGAGAGAGAGAGAGAGGTCAGTGGGTAAGGATTTTATCGTAATTATTCTTCCATCCGTAGAGTGTCCCCTAACACAGTGGTTCCCGAAGTGTGGTGCGCGCTGAGCTGTTTACTAGTGGGGAGCGTAAAAAATAATAATAATAATGTAATGGCGGATTTTGTCATTGAAATTTCATACACATCATTAACTGCCATCGTTTTAACACTAACGTATACTGTACGCTTCAGTGGAGTTGTCTGTTCTTTGTTTGAAACTTAAGCTCCGTTCACGCTGTGCCGACTCTGGGCCACGACAACCCAGCGACTTTTCCATTTGACAAGTTAATTGGTTCCTACGCTCCAAGGAGAAGGGGAGGTTTTATTGGGGTCTTGGGCTGGTATTACAAGACACTTTGCCATATCACATCAGCTATTTCTAAAGGTCAAAGAGGGGATCAATCGGGTTCTAATGAGTGTTTCTTTAGGTTCATGGTACAGAGGAAGGGTCAGACTACCACCAGGGTCATAAAACTACCCCTGGAAATGCCCACAACTCCTACGAAAGCATTGTTAAATATGTGTTCTTGGGCGGGGAAGTCTCATAATACGACCCCAACCAAATGCATCAAAAGACTTTTAATATTGTGGGCGTTATACTTCTCTCGCACACACAAACAAACAAACCCTTGCAAACCTGAGTCTAGAAAATAATCATCGTTTATTTAAAAAAAATTCTAGTAAAGAAATCTGCAGGCCTTACTCTTTCAAATGTTACACAGGTCATTGTAATTGGTCCAGTCGTCAAGGATCCTATACAGTGTGAATTGTAACATTCGGCGTGATGAGAAAAACGTTATAAAGCTGCCCCCCTTATGACAGGCAGTAATCACCCAAGGTCGAGGGCACCCGGCGTCGGCTCCCTCAGTGTTGCCAGGCTTGCTGCGAGGACGTGCCGGGCTGGTGTTTTTTGCTGTTGGTGACCTTCCCTGTCCTTGCCTTGTCAGATCTCGCCCCTGCATGGTTTCATGAACTGTAAACCATGTGGTCGCGCTTGTGTGTGGGGGTCTTTAAACGTCACTAAAGTTTTTATTGACGGATATCGTGTAAAACGCTTGCTACACTGACTAGATAAGGCTTCAAGATTACGTAGAAGCTTTGTCAAACCTTGATTTAAAAAAAAAATCATTAAAAAGTCCTGGTACAAAGTCCCCGGGGACGAACAACTTAAGCGACAAGAGGTGACGTGACAGGCGCTGATAACATTGTTGGTGCAGTACTACAGATATGTACATTGTATAATGAGTGGTACACAGTTGACCTGACCGCTGTGGGGCCGAGTCGAGGGGTGGATGAACTTCGGCACGGTCCCGTCGCGATCCATTATCGACTATTTGTCATACACGGGGTTCAGGTTATCTCTTCAATCACATTTACCGACACGCAAGGGGTGATGGTTATCTCATTTATCATATATACCAGGGGTTCCCATCCTGGGGTACATGTACCTCCAGTGGTACATTTGCACTTTTCAGGGGGTACATTGGGTCCAAGAGAATAACCACTACTGTACAATACATGGTGGTGTAATCTGCATTCAAATTGCACTTTTTTTTTTTTCCCTCATTTTAGTAAGCAAAACTATTTTTTAAATTATATCATCAGTCTACACATACAGATTTCATTATAAAACAATATCAAAATATTACAATTTCTTTTTTTGGGGGGTAAACGGGAACATATAAAAATGCCCAAGGGGTACAGAGGAACATAAAGGCTGGGAACCCCTGATATAGACTGACATGCCAGCTATGCAGGTTATCTCATTTATCATATTTACCGACGTGCAAGGGGTGCAGGATTTCTCATTTATTACATTTACCTGCATACAAGGGGTGCAAGAACAAGCTTTCATATTTCATTGTAGCATTATTATTATTATTATTATTATTATTATTATTATTATTATTATTATTATTATTATTATTATTATTATTATTATTATTATTATTATTATTATTATTATTATTGAACGAATACAAGTTCATAAAGAAATATGACCGACAAACCAACTAATATTCACCTGCATAGTACAGGTAAAAAACAATCAAACAATGGGAAAGTAAAGGTGCTCGAGGTGAAACAAAGATAAGGTTATGATGTCCTGAGTGGCCTCCAGATAAAACTAATGAAGCGAACCGGAGAGATGAGATAGTGGGGGAGAGCTTGAGAGACTGAGGTGACGCAACAGCTGGGTGACGTGAGGCTTCTGAAATGACAGGTCAGCGACAGGTGAAGTAATTGAAGTGACAAGTGGAGTGGACGGTAAACGACAGGTAAAAGTGACAGGTAATATAACAGGTAAAGTGACAGGTGATATAACAGGTAAATTTACAGGTGAACGTAAAAACGGTTGCTTGTTTGGATAATTGGATTCGTGTTTGTGATATTTTGGATATTTTGGTAACGGACGGACGAATAGATAGACAGACTGAGATATGGACAGACAGACAGACGGGGAAATGAACAGACACTGGCGGAGAGACAGATAGACAGACGGAGAGACGGACAAACAGACAGACGGAGAGACGGACAAACCGACAGATGGAGAGACGGACAGACAGACAGACGGAGAGACGGACAAACAGACAGACGGAGAGACGGACAAACAGAGACGGAGAGACGGACAAAGAGACAGACGGAGAGACGGACAAACAGACAGACGGAGAGACGGACAAACAGACAGACGGAGAGACGGACAGACGGAGAGACGGACAGACGGAGAGACGGACAAACAGACAGACGGAGAGACGGACAAACAGACAGACGGAGAGACGGACAAACAGACAGACGGAGAGACGGACAGACAGACAGACGGAGAGACGGACAAACAGACAGACGGAGAGACGGACAAACAGACAGACGGAGAGACGGACAAACAGACAGACGGAGAGACGGACAAACAGACAGACGGAGAGACGGACAAACAGACAGACGGAGAGACGGACAAACAGACAGACGGAGAGACGGACAGACAGACAAACGGAGAGACGGACAAAGACAGACAAATAGACAGACAGACGTAAAACAATGTAACCTTATCGCTCTCTTCGCTACTCAAAGGCGGGAGATGATAAAAGTTTAATCAATGTAGGGCAAAAAATGTTAACGTCCTCTTCCTCCTCCTCTTTCCCTTCCCTTCCTCCTCCTCCTCCTCCTCTTCTTGTATTACTCTTATTTCTTAAACATAAAACAGAGGGAGGGTGAGATAATGATGGGGAAGGGGGAGAGGATGGGGCAAAGGCAGCAACAAGGGTATGGTGGTGGAGAAAAATGAAGCAGTCAGCCTTAAATATCACACGTTTTCTGCGTGGGGATACGATCGTTGGACGGGGGAACTTCAATAACAATAGAAATAATAATAATAATAATAATAATAATAATAATAATAATAATAATAATAATAATCATAAGTAAGAGTAGTTATTAGATTATCATCATCAGCATCAGCCTCGGCCTTTCCTAATGTCCTCCTCTTCTGTCTTAACATAACCTAGGGAGTCTACAAGAGGGCGGTGCCCTGGCCAGGTCTCTGGGTGCCGTGCACGGTGCAGGAGAGTATATAACTTTAGCGTGAAAGAGTATTCCATGATAAACTTTCACGACAAGAGTCGGCAAGGGTCTGGACCAACCGTCACTTCCGGTTGAGGTCTGAGGGAGGTCGGGGGCAGTCGTCAAGACTGTCGTCAACAGTCTTGACTTGTCTTATGACAGGGCCATTTTTCAATTTTTTATCGTTTCCTGTCGGCACAGTCGTCTGTGCCGACTACTTATTCAAATGTTAGCTAACACTGCCGAACTCAGAATTAAAATATTATATTTCATTTTTATTTGCAATCAAAGCACAATTTCTGGGGCTGTTCATGGGTTTGGCACTCCAGGGCCACCCAGCATGCATGCCTCCTTCTCTTCCTGCTCTTGTTGAATGATACAACTCGGGTTGTCCTGTTGAGGTCAGAAAAAAAAAAAATGCAATATCTCTCAATACAGGGAATGGATCCATATTTAAGGAACGGGTGCCAACCCTAAATTTTCTCGAGCATGCCATGAGTGGCAGCCGCAGCACGCTGCTGGTGGAGGCAAGAGGGAGGCGGGAGGGACGTTACGTCGCGTATTTCACACGTATTTTAGGACAAACCTTGACAAATTTTACGGACTGGTTTTGTGATTAACCGAAAAATGCGCTCACTACAATTTTAAGATACTGAATTTTATCTGCTTGACCATTCAGATAACAAAATACCGCACGGAACAAATGCCGTTCTGTATTGGTTCAATGGTTCAATATTACTACTACAAGTAGTAGGAGTTATTGTAGCAGTTGTAATTTTTAATCTGGACAAAATTTAGACTCAAAAACGTAAAATAGTTTCATTAGGTTATATCAGAATTTTTGGTACATCAAAACTAATTTACTCCGTTTTCATCTCAGGTTTACAAGGTAGAACTGAGAGAGAGAGAGAGAGAGAGAGAGAGAGAGAGAGAGAGAGAGAGAGACTTTATTTTCTCTTGATTTCATGTTTCACTGCTTATTAAATTCTCTCTCTCTCTCTCTCTCTCTCTCAAAAAAGAAACGAACGAAACATTTTGAAACACTTAGGAGAAACAAGTTCCTTCAGATCACGTTTGTAATTAATTTCTCGCCACGTGTGTGTGTGTGTGTGTGTGTGTGTGTGTGTGTGTGTGTGTGATTGCTGGCTTTTGCTTTTCCTGTTTGATATATTTGTTTTTTTATTTGTGTTTGGCTATTTGTTATTTTTTGGGGTTTAGATTTTTTTGTTAAGTTTTGTTTCCCTTGTGTTTGTTATTTTTGTCGTTTTATTTATTGTGTTAATTTTTGTTTCCCTTGTGTTTGTTATTTTTGTTTCCCTTGTGTTTGTTATTTTTGTTGTTTTATTTTTTTTGTGTTAATTTTTGTTTCCCTTGTGTTTGTTGTTTTTGTTGTTTTGTGTTTTTTGTGTTAATTTTTGTTTCCCTGTGTTTGTTATTTTTGTTGTTTTATTTTTTTTGTGTTAATTTTTGTTTCCCTGTGTTTGTTATTTTTGTTGTTTTGTGTTTTTTGTGTTAATTTTTGTTTCCCTTGTGTTTGTTGTTTTTGTTGTTTTGTGTTTTTTGTGTTAATTTTTGTTTCCCTGTGTTTGTTATTTTTGTTGTTTTGTGTTTTTTGTGTTAATTTTTGTTTCCCTTTGCTTGTTATTTTTGTTGTTTTGTGTTTTTTTGTGTTAATTTTTGTTTCCCTTGTGTTAGTTGTTTTTGCTGTTTTGTGTTTTTGTGTTAATTTTTGTTTCCTTGTGTTTGTTTGTTATTTTTTGTTGTTTTGTGTTTCTTTGTGTTAATTTTTGTTTCCCTTTGTTTGTTATTTTTGTTGTTCG
>NC_066565.1:3638188-3658188 GCF_024679095.1 Eriocheir sinensis
GGAAGGGAAGGCAAGGGAAGGGTAGGGGAGGGAAGGCTTGGATATGGAAGGGAAGGAGAGGATAGGGAAGGGAAGGTTAGGTAGGGTAGGGTAGGGAAGGGAAGGCAAGGGAAGGGTAGGGGAGGGAAGGCTTGGATATGGAAGGGAAGGAGAGGATAGGGAAGGGAAGGTTAGGTAGGGTAGGGAAGGCAAGGAAAACAAAGGAAGGGTAGGGGAGGGAAGGATTGGATATTTAAGGGAAGGAGAGGATAGGGAAGGGAAGGTTAGGTAGGGTAGGGTTGGGAAGGGAAGGCAAGGGAAGGGTAGGGGAGGGAAGGCTTGGATATGGAAGGGAAGGAGAGGATAGGGAAGGGAAGGTTAGGTAGGGTAGGGTAGGGAAGGAAGGGAAGGAAGGAAAGAAGGAAGGGGAGGGAAGGCTTGGATATGTCAGGGATGGAGAGGATAGGGTAGGGAAGGTTAGGTAGGGTAGGGAAGGCAAGGAAAGGGTAGGGAAGGGTAGGGAAGGAAAGGGAAGAGAGTTGAAAGGTAGGATATGGTAGGGAAGGGATGGGAAGGAAGAGAAAGGGAAGAAATGAAGGGGAAGGGAGAGTGAAAGAAGGAATGAAAGGAAATAAAGAAAGAGGAAAAGAAAGAAATGAATGAAGGCAGGCAGATAAATAAAGTAGGAAAAGAAGGAAGGAAAGGAGGAAAATAATAAAGAGAGAAAGATAGGAGAGAAGAAAAAGAAGAAAAAGAAGAAAAAGAAGAGGAAGGGAAGAAAAGCTATAATTATGAGAGAGAGAGAGAGAGAGAGAGATGGATGAACAGAGATGGTAATGTTAAGAGAGAGAGAGAGAGAGAGAGAGAGAGAGAGAGAGAGAGAGAGAGAGAGAGAGAGAGAGAGAGAGAGAGAGAGAGAGAGAGAGAGAGAGAGAGAGAGAGAGAGAGAGAGAGAGAGAGAGTATATGTATAGAAGGAGGGTTGGAGAAAGGAAAGAAGGAAGAAAGGAAATAAAAAAGAAAGAAGGAAGGAAGGAAAGAAACCAAGGAAAAGAGAAAAAAGGAAAGAAAGAAAGGAAGAAAAATAAGGAAGAGAAGGATGAAATGCCAATCAGGAAAAGAAAGGAAGGAAGAAAGGAAGGAAGGAAAGAAGGAAGGAGTTAGATAAAGAAAGAAAGAACTGAGAAAGGGAAGGGAGGAGGAGAGAAGATGGTAAGGCACTTTAGCAGAAGGATAGAAGAAGAGAGGAAAGGAAGGAAGAAAAAATAAAACAAATAAAGGAAGGATGAGAAAGAGGGAAGAAATGAAGAAGGAACAGTAAAGGAAAAAAAGAAAAAGAGGAAGGGAGTATAGGAGGAAATGGGAAGAGTGAGAGATGAGAGAGAAGGAAGAAGGTGCCAGAGAGAGAGAGAGAGAGAGAGAGAGAGAGAGAGAGAGAGAGAGAGAGAGAGAGAGAGAGAGAGAGAGAGAGAGAGAGTTGATACACCTTCCCCTCATTGACCCAGGGAGAGAAGGAAGCATTCAGAGAGAGAGAGAGAGAGAGAGAGAGAGAGAGAGAGAGAGAGAGAGAGAGAGAGATGAAAGAAAATAAACATTAATAGCAATACCTAAGTGGGTCCTCTTAGCCCCCCCCTTCCCCTTCACACAGTTAAAAGTTTGTCAAGAGTTGCAAAGAGAATATCCAAACGTGTGTGTGTGTGTGTGTGTGTGTGTGTGTGTGTGTGTGTGTGTGTGTGCTACATAAGCATTTTGAGTACTTTTCCTCCATATCTATCTGGACACCCTCCTTCACCACCTCCTTCTTCTCCTCCTTCACCTCAACAAGTGTAAAGTCTTCCACTTGGGTCCAGAAATAGTGCCAGTACATGCTACCTGAGTCAGCAGCCATGCACTACAAGTCTCTCGGGGGTCACTATCAGCAGTGACTTGAAACATGCCTCCAAAAAAGGTAATACAATGCTGGGTTTCATAGCGAGTAATTTCGAGTGTAAGACGCCGAGAGAAATGTTGTTCTTGTATCACTCATTGGTGAGACCTCACCTGGAATATGCAGTGCAGTTCTGGTACCTATAGTTTCAAGAACATTGAATAGCTCGAGAGAGTACAGCGACGCGCTATGAAAATGATACCATCATTGAGGACCTTATGAAGAACGACTCAAGCGACTCAACCTCTTCACGCTGGAAAAGTTGACTGCTGGGTGGGTGGGTGGGGGGAAACTTGATGCAAGTTCAAGTACATGAACATGGTCAGTAATGTCGATCACTCTAAGTTTTTTTGCGGTCCCAACTAACCCGGGAGCTAGAAACAGTAGTCAAACATTTCAAAGCGAAGCGAGGCAGCACAAACAGGGGCAGGAGTTATTTCTCGGAACAGAGTCGTCCGCCACGGGAACAACCTTCCTGCCGAAACAGTTAGTGCGAAAAGACCAACTCCTTCAAGAATCGCATTGCCCTGTCACTGGTGCGTCAGGGGCGAAGTGAACGTACCCACGGTTACGTCCTCAAGTTGTTTTGATAATCTTTTCCGCGGGTCACTCAAGTGGCTGACGAAATGATTACACCACTAGAACTCCTCCTCCTCCTCCTCCTCCTCCTTCTCCTCCTCCTCCTCCTCCTCCTCCTCCTCCTCGTCCCTGTAGGTTTTATTGACTTTCTATCGTTGTTTTTATCTTTTAGTTTATTTTTAACCGGTTTCATATAGCTATTAGTGCATTTTTTAAAACGTTTTTAATTTTTAAGTGGTTTTATATAGTTTTATTGGTGTTGTTTTTCCGGTTTTATTGTTTTAGAGAATAATAGATCGATTAAATTCGGCGCCATATGACCCAGCAGTTGTGGCGCCAAGATGAACGCTCCAATAATCCTCCTCCTCCTCCTCCTTCTCCTCCTCTTCTTCCTCCTCCTCCTCCTCCTCCTCCTCCTCCTCCTCCTTTTATCACTTCATTATCAGTAGTAGAAGTATTATAGTAGTAACAGTAGTAGTAGTAGTAGTTGTTGTAGTAGTAGCAGTAGTAGTAGTAGTAGTAGTAGTAGTAGTAGCAGCAATGATGATGATGACGCCCCCAGATGAAGTGATAACTGGCTGATTGCGTCATAAGTTCGTTAAGGCGAGACACTTTTATGATATGATTGACCCTTTTTCCGTGGGGCTTCGTGTGTGTGTGTGTGTGTGTGTGTGTGTGTGTGTGTGTGTGTGTGTGTGTGTGTGTAGGGCTTCTTTGGGTGGTTTTATGTCGGTATTTAATGACGGGAAGTTGACCTCTGTGTGTGTGTGTGTGTGTGTGTGTGTGTGTCATCTGTGAGCTTTTTTTGTATATTTCTTGTTCTCCTTTTCTTCTTTTCTTCTTCTTATTCCAATTTTTCATCTTATTTTTCTTCTTCTTATTTTTCTTAAGTGGTTAAAATAAGAAACTATATTTGTAAAGTTAACGAAAAACAGGAATAGGAAAATAGAGAAAGATAATAACAAAGAAAGTAAGAAATAAATACACAAGGAAGAAAAGCACTATGATAAAAAAGACACAAATATAAAGTAAAAAAAACATAGGAAAGAATAGACGGAAGGGGAAAGGAGGTGAAGGGGAGAATGGGGAAAGAAGGAAAGGAATAAGTAAAAGAAAAGAAATGTTAGAAGGAGATGAAAATAATAGACAGAAAACGGAGGAATTAGTGAGAGAAAGAAATGTTAGACGGAGATGAAAATAATAGACAGAAAACGGAGGAATTAGTGAGAGAAAGAAATGTTAGACGGAGATGAAAATAATAGACAGAAAACGGAGGAATTAGTGAGAGAAAGAAATGTTAGGAGATGAAAATAATAGACAGAAAACGGAGGAATTAGTGAAAGAAAGAAATGTTAGACGGAGATGAAAATAATAGACAGAAAACGGAGGAATAAGTGAGAGAAAGAAATATAAATAGGAGATGAAATAGACAGAAACGAAAATAAAAAAATGAAAAGGAGGGAAGGAAAGGAAAAAAATAATAAATGAAGGAAATAAATAAACTCAAAACAGAATAAAAAAAAAAAATAGTAGAGGAGGAGGAAGAGGAGGAGAATAAACGAAAGTAGAAAGGAGGTGAAGGGAATAATAGGGAAAAAAAAAGAAAAGGAATAAGGAAAATAAAAAAATGGAAAAAGGAGATTAAATAGACAGAAACGAAAATAAAAAAAATGAGGAGGAAGAAAAGGAAAAAATGATAAATGGATAAAACAAAAAATAAGTAAAGGAGGAGGAGGAAGAGGAGGAGGAGGAGGAGGTGGAGGAAGAGGAGGAGGAGGAAGAGGAGGAGGAGGAGGAAGAGGAGGAGGGAGGAAACTATTACAGGCAGGATCAACGTGTTTTAACTCTGCCAAAACAAGGTTAAGGGATAAGCCAGCATGATCTCTCTCTCTCTCTCTCTCTCGTATTTTTTCCTTCTTTTTTACTTCCTTTCTTTCCTTCTCCCTTTTTTCTTTTTTCCTTCTTTCTTCGTATTTCTTTTTCTTTCCTTTTCTTTCTTTATTTCTCTCTCTCTCTCTCTCTCTCTCTCTCTCTCTCGTTCGGTCATTTTTTGCATTTTACTTTTTATTGTTTATCTTTTTTGGGAGAATAGGTGTGTGTGTGTGTGTGTGTGTGTGTGTGTGTGTGTGTGTGTGTTTCTTTGCTCTTTATTTGTTTATCTCGCCTTGTTTGTTTCCCTCCCTGTTTTCTTTACTTCAATTTCCTTTTTCTCCCTTTTCTGTTAAATTCTCTTTCGTTTCCTTCCTTTTTATTTCACTCTTTTCCTGCACCTTTTGTTTCCTTCCCTTTTTGCTTCTATATCATCCTTCACTTCCCTGTTGTTGTTGTTTTTTTTGTTTTGTTTTACCGCATTTCCCTTCCCTATTTCACTTATCTCCCTTCATTTTTTCCTTGTTCTGTTTCCTTCTTTTCGTTTCCCTTCCCTGTTTTACTTATTTCCCTTCATTTTTTCCTTGTTCTGTTTCCTTCTCTTCATTTCCCTTCTCCATTTTACTTATTTCCCTTCATTTTTTCCTTGTTCTGTTTCCTTCTCTTCATTTCCCTTCTCCATTTTACTTATTTCCCTTCATTTTTTCCTTGTTCTGTTTCCTCCTCTTAATTTCCCTTCCCTATTTTTCTTATTTCCCTTCATTTTTTCCTTGTTTTGTTTCCTACTCTTCGTTTCCCTTCCCTATTTTACTTATTTCCCTTCATTTTTTCCTTGTTCTGTTTCCTTCTCTTCGTTTCCCTTCCCTGTTTTACTTATTTCCCTTCATTTTTTCCTTGTTTTGTTTCCTTCTTTTCGTTTCCCTTCCCTATTTTACTTATTTCCCTTCATTTTTTCCTTGTTCTGTTTCCTCCTCTTAATTTCCCTTCCCTATTTTTCTTATTTCCCTTCATTTTTTCCTTGTTCTGTTTCCTCCTCTTAATTTCCCTTCCCTATTTTTCTTATTTCCCTTCATTTTTTCCTTGTTCTGTTTCCTTCTCTTCATTTCCCTTCTCCATTTTACTTATTTCCCTTCATTTTTTCCTTGGTCTGTTTCCTTCTCTTCATTTCCCTTCTCCATTTTACTTATTTCCCTTCATTTTTTCCTTGTTCTGTTTCCTTCTCTTCATTTCCCTTCTCCATTTTCCTTATTTCCCTTCATTTTTTCCTTGTTCTGTTTCCTTCTCTTCATTTCCCTTCCCTATTTCACTTATTTCCCTTCATTTTTCCCTTGTTCTGTTTCCTTCTCTTCGTTTCCCTTCCCTTCATTTTCCTCGCAACTCTTTTTATGGGAGCAGTCTCGTTCCTCCCATATCATTTTCTTTCACTTCATTTTCCTTCCTGTTTACTTCCCTTCCCGTTTTTCCCATTTCATTTTCCTCCCCGTTTCGCTTCCTTCACTTCATTTTCCTTCCTGTTTACTTCCCGCCATCACAGCCTAACACTTGTGGGTCTGTCGCTGATTTCTTTCTTTTTCTTCTTCTCTCTCCTTTTCATCTTATATTTCCTTGTTCCAGCTTTATTCATTTCACCTCAGTTTCCTCTATTTGGTTTCCTTTACTTCCTTTTCCTTCCTCCTCTGTTTATTCCACATTTTCCTTATTTCACTTCATGTTCCACTCATTTCATCCATCCTATATTTCATCCTCCACGCGGCCTCCACATCAGAGCCTAGCACCTGTGGGTCTTCCTAACGCCTGATGCGCTCCCAGATTACCCAGAAAGGGATGACATTGTACCTCGGCGCGTGCCCTGCTGGCCCTCTTTCAGGAGATTATACTATGTGTTTGTGGTGGGGTGCAAATGGGCTTGGCATTCACTCACGGTCTGGTCATATGCTGGACTCGTGATTGTTAGCTAGTGTTCCCTTTTTGTTTTTGTTTTGAGGCAAGAGCTGTGTGTGTGTGTGTGTGTGTGTGTGTGTGTGTGTGTGTGTGTGTGTGTGTGTGTGTGTGTGTGTGTGTGTGTGTGTGTTCATTTCTATAGGTTCAGTTGACATTAATGGAGTTTATTTTATTTCAAAGGGTTTAGTTTATTTCAAAGGGGGCTCAGATATTTCAATGGGGGTTTAGCTGGCATCAAAGGGGTTCAGCTTATTTCAAGGGGGTTTAGTTGGCATCAAAGGGGTTCAGTTTGTTTCAAGGGGGTTTAGTTGGCATCAAGGGAAGTTCAGTTTGTTTCAAGGGGGTTTAGTTGGCATCAAGGGAGATTCAGTTTGTTTCAAGGGGGTTTAGCTGGCATCAAGGGAGATTCAGTTTGTTTCAAGGGGGTTTAGCTGGCATCAAGGGAGATTCAGTTTGTTTCAAGGGGGTTTAGCTGGCATCAAGGGAGGCTCAGTCTGTTTCAAGGGGGTTTAGCTGGCATCAAGGGAGGCTCAGTTTGTTTCAAGGGGGTTTAGCTGGCATCAAGGGAGGCTCAGTTTGTTTCAAGGGGGTTTAGTTGGCATCAAGGGAGGCTCAGTTTGTTTCAAGGGGGTTTAGTTGGCATCAAGGGAGGCTCAGTTTGTTTCAAGGGGGTTTAGTTGGCATCAAGGGAGGCTCAGTTTGTTTCAAGGGGGTTTAGCTGGCATCAAGAGGGTTCAGTTTGTTTCAAGGGGGTTTAGCTGGCATCAAGGGAGGTTCAGTTTGTTTCAAGGGGGTTTAGTTGGCATCAAGGGAGGTTCAGTTTGTTTCAAGGGGGTTTAGTTGGCATCAAGGGAGGTTCAGTTTGTTTCAAGGGGGTTTAGTTGGCATCAAAGGGGTTCAGTTTGTTTCAAGGGGGTTTAGTTGGCATCAAAGGGGTTCAGTTTGTTTCAAGGGGGTTTAGTTGGCATCAAAGGGGTTCAGTTTGTTTCAAGGGGGTTTAGTTGGCATCAAGGGAGGTTCAGTTTGTTTCAAGGGGGTTTAGTTGGCATCAAGGGAGGTTCAGTTTGTTTCAAGGGGGTTTAGCTGGCATCAAGGGAGGTTCAGTTTGTTTCAAGGGGGTTTAGTTGGCATCAAAGGGGTTCAGTTTGTTTCAAGGGGGTTTAGTTGGCATCAAAGGGGTTCAGCTTATTTCAAGGGGGTTTAGTTGGCATCAAGGGAGGTTCAGTTTGTTTCAAGGGGGTTTAGCTGGCATCAAAGGGGTTCAGTTTGTTTCAAGGGGGTTTAGTTGGCATCAAAGGGGTTCAGTTTGTTTCAAGGGGGTTTAGTTGGCATCAAGGGAGGTTCAGTTTGTTTCAAGGGGGTTTAGTTGACATCAAAGGGGTTCAGTTTGTTTCAAGGGGGTTTAGCTGGCATCAAAGGGGTTCAGTTTGTTTCAAGGGGGTTTAGTTGGCATCAAGGGAGGTTCAGTTTGTTTCAAGGGGGTTTAGTTGGCATCAAGGGAGGTTCAGTTTGTTTCAAGGGGGTTTAGTTGGCATCAAAGGGGTTCAGTTTGTTTCAAGGGGGTTTAGTTGGCATCAAGGGAGGTTCAGTTTGTTTCAAGGGGGTTTAGTTGGCATCAAGGGAGGTTCAGTTTGTTTCAAGGGGGTTTAGTTGGCATCAAGGGAGGTTCAGTTTGTTTCAAGGGGGTTTAGTGGGCATCAAAGGGGTTCAGTTTGTTTCAAGGGGGTTTAGTTGGCATCAAGGGAGATTCAGTTTGTTTCAAGGGGGTTTAGTTGGCATCAAGGGAGATTCAGTTTGTTTCAAGGGGGTTTAGTTGGCATCAAGGGAGATTCAGTTTGTTTCAAGGGGGTTTAGTTGGCATCAAGGGAGATTCAGTTTGTTTCAAGGGGGTTTAGTTGTCATCAAGGGAGGTTCAGTTTGTTTCAAGGGGGTTTAGTTGGCATCAAGGGAGATTCAGTTTGTTTCAAGGGGGTTTAGTTGGCATCAAGGGAGATTCAGTTTGTTTCAAGGGGGTTTAGTTGGCATCAAGGGAGGTTCAGTTTGTTTCAAGGGGGTTTAGTTGGCATCAAGGGAGGTTCAGTTTGTTTCAAGGGGGTTTAGTTGGCATCAAGGGAGGTTCAGTTTGTTTCAAGGGGGTTTAGTTGGCATCAAAGGGGTTCAGTTTGTTTCAAGGGGGTTTAGTTGGCATCAAGGGAGGTTTAGTTTGTTTCAAGGGGGTTTAGTTGGCATCAAGGGAGATTCAGTTTGTTTCAAGGGGGTTTAGTTGGCATCAAGGGAGGTTCAGTTTGTTTCAAGGGGGTTTAGTTGGCATCAAGGGAGATTCAGTTTGTTTCAAGGGGGTTTAGTTGGCATCAAAGGGGTTCAGTTTGTTTCAAGGGGGTTTAGTTGGCATCAAGGGAGATTCAGATTGTTTCAAGGGGGTTTAGTTGACATCAAGGGAGGTTCAGTTTGTTTCAAAGGGTTTAGTTGGCATCAAGGGAGGTTCAGTTTGTTTCAAAGGGTTTAGTTGGCATCAAGGGAGATTCAGATTGTTTCAAGGGGGTTTAGTTGACATCAAGGGAGGTTCAGTTTGTTTCAAAGGGTTTAGTTGGCATCAAGGGAGGTTCAGTTTGTTTCAAAGGGTTTAGTTGGCATCAAGGGAGATTCAGATTGTTTCAAGGGGGTTTAGTTGACATCAAGGGAGGTTCAGTTTGTTTCAAAGGGTTTAGTTGGCATCAAGGGAGATTCAGATTGTTTCAAGGGGGTTTAGTTGACATCAAAGGGGTTCAGTTTGTTTCAAGGGGGTTTAGTTGTCATCAAGAGGGTTCAATATATTTCTAGAGAGCATTTTAATCCTAGGGTTCACTTTATTTCTACAGGTTCAATTGACGTCAAGGGTGTTCAGTTTATCATCCTTTACCAGAGTATATTCGGTTATCGTGTATTTTTCTCTCTTTTGGCAGGAGAGATGATCACCTGTCCACCTGCCTGCTCAGCCCTGCCACGCACTCACCTGGCGGCCCCCGTGCACAGGTAAGTGAAATAATTTTACGATTTAGTTACAAAGGTGTCTTGATGCTCCTCCTCTGATGGAGCTCAAGTCACAGGAAAGAGAAGATACAATAGAAATAAACATTACACCATCAGAAAATAAATAAATGGTTATGCTTTCTGCAGTATGTTTTCCTTTTCTATTTACGTTCGGCTTATACCGCAGGTAGCCTTTCATCAAGGACCTGTTGGTCGGCCCCAGCCCGTTCGTGGCGCGAGCAATTGTTTTATAGTGGCGCCATTCTTCTTTGGCTCATGCTGCCCCCAGGAGCTCATTTTTCATCCACTTTAAAGTTTGCCAGAGTCCGCTTAAGGCCACTCGGCGATGACTGAACATTGTCAGCTCGTAGCGGCGGGCAGTACATGAACCCGGGTCCTTTAGGTCTAGGACACCTCGCTTCCAGGTTGACCACTCGGCCACCGCCTCCCAATGCTTCCATCTTAGAATAACTTTTAGTGCGTCAGTGTGATACCGAGATAAATCACACTCAGTTAACCCGGTAGCTGCGGGGATCATGTTTCTTAAAGGCCCCTCTAAGCGAGAAAAATGAGAAAAAATCATCACTCACGCAAACCATTTCATAATATATATCAACGCATTTGTGATCAGTTTATGCATCATCTATTTTTTTGGGGTTTATATCATGGCACAAATTTAGCCCGTCGCTGCTACACGGTAAAGCCACAAGTTTGGCCCGTCGCTGCTACACGGTAAAGCCACAAGTTTGGCCCGTCGCTGCTACACGGTAAAGCCACAAGTTTGGCCCGTCCCTGCTACACGGTAAAGCCACAAGTTTGGCCCGTCCCTGCTACACGGTAAAGCCACAAGTTTGGCCCGTCGCTGCTACACGGTAAAGCCACAAGTTTGGCCCGTCGCTGCTACACGGTAAAGCCACAAGTTTGGCCCATCGCTGCTACACGGTAAAGCCACAAGTTTGGCCCGTCGCTGCTACACGGTAAAGCCACAAGTTTGGCCCGTCGCTGCTACACGGTAAAGCCACAAGTTATGCCCGTCGCTGCTACACGGTAAAGCCACAAGTTTGGCCCGTCCCTGCTACACGGTAAAGCCACAAGTTTGGCCCTTCGCTGCTACACGGTAAAGCCACAAGTTTGGCCTGTCGCTGCTACACGGTAAAGCCACAAATTTAGCCCGTCGCTGCTACACGGTAAAGCCACAAGTTTGGCCCGTCGCTGCTACACGGTAAAGCCACAAGTTTGGCCCATCGCTGCTACACGGTAAAGCCACAAGTTTGGCCCATCGCTGCTACACGGTAAAGCCACAAGTTTGGCCGTCGCTGCTACGGTAAAGCCACAAGTTTGGCCCATCGCTGCTACACGGTAAAGCCACAAGTTTGGCCCATCGCTGCTACACGGTAAAGCCACAAGTTTGGCCCATCGCTGCTACACGGTAAAGCCACAAGTTTGGCCCGTCGCTGCTACACGGTAAAGCCACAAGTTTGGCCCGTCGCTGCTACACGGTAAAGCCACAAGTTTGGCCCGTCGCTGCTACACGGTAAAGCCACAAGTTTGGCCCGTCGCTGCTACACGGTAAAGCCACAAGTTTGGCCCGTCGCTGCTACACGGTAAAGCCACAAGTTTGGCCCGTCGCTGCTACACGGTAAAGCCACAAGTTTGGCCCGTCACTGCTACCGGGTTAAACATGTTGATACCTTGTAGCTTAAACATTGCCAGCTGTCACTTTAAGAGAGAACCTTTCCGTAAACATTGTCAGCACTTCCTTGCGAGACTCTACATTGTCCACGCGTTGCCGCGGCGGTTAATTCCGTTACTTTAAACTTTGGTAAAACATAACAAGGTGAAACACTTTGAAGCGTTATTGATTTCGTGATTAAAAAAAGAATATGAAGGATGAACAGAATAACAGAATGAACAATAACACGAAAAGGAAGATATCGAATAAGATGAAAAAAATGAAGACAGGAAGAGGAAAATGACGAAGAAGATGAAAAAAAGGAGACAGGGAGAGGAAAATGACGAATAAGATGAAAAAAATGAAGACAGGGAGAGGAAAATGACGAAGAAGATGAAAAAAATGAAGACAGGGAGAGGAAAATGACGAATAAGATGAAAAAAATGAAGACAGGAAGAGGAAAATGACGAAGATGAAAAAAATGAAGACAGGAAGAGGAAAATGACGAAGATGAAAAAAATGAAGACAGGAAGAGGAAAATGACGAAGATGAAAAAAATGAAGACAGGAAGAGGAAAATGACGAAGATGAAAAAAATGAAGACAGGGAGAGGAAAATGACGAAGAAGATGAAAAAAATGAAGACAGGAAGAGGAAAATGACGAAGATGAAAAAAATGAAGACAGGAAGAGGAAAATGACGAAGATGAAAAAAATGAAGACAGGAAGAGGAAAATGACGAAGAAGATGAAAAAAATGAAGACAGGGAGAGGAAAATGACAAATAAGATGAAAAAAATGAAGACAGGAAGAGGAAAATGACGAATAAGATGAAAAAAATGAAGACAGGAAGAGGAAAATGACAAATAAGATGAAAAAAATGAAGACAGGAAGAGGAAAATGACGAATAAGATGAAAAAAATGAAGACAGGAAGAGGAAAATGACAAATAAGATGAAAAAAATGAAGACAGGAAGAGGAAAATGACAAATAAGATGAAAAAAATGAAGACAGGAAGAGGAAAATGACAAATAAGATGAAAAAAATGAAGACAGGAAGAGGAAAATGACAAATAAGATGAAAAAATGAAGACAGGAAGAGGAAAATGACGAATAAGATGAAAAAATGAAGACAGGGAGAGGAAAATGACAAATAAGATGAAAAAATGAAGACAGGGAGAGGAAAATGACAAATAAGATGAAAAAATGAAGACAGGGAGAGGAAAATGACAAATAAGATGAAAAAATGAAGACAGGAAGAGGAAAATGACAAATAAGATGAAAAAATGAAGACAGGGAGAGGAAAATGACGAATAAGATGAAAAAAATGAAGACAGGAAGAGGAAAATGACGAATAAGATGAAAAAAATGAAGACAGGGAGAGGAAAATGACGAAGAAGATGAAAAAAAGAAGACGGAGAAGAAAATGACGAAGAAGATGAAAAAAAAAAGAAGACAGGAAAAGGAAAATGACGAAGATGAAAAAAATAGAAAAATATAATGAAGAGTAACACAAAGAAGAGGAGAAGAACGAATATAATTAACGAAGATAACTAACAGCGGAAGTGAACAGAGGATCCCCAGGACAGAAGAGATGGCGTGCTGCAGGTTAATTGGAGGGTCACCTGGCTCCTCTTACCTGTCGAACCACTCTTCAACAAGGGACGCAAACACAGGTAAGGGAACGATTGTCTTGTGTTTGTTGTACTTTTAAGGTACTACATGTTACCTGGAGAAGGAGGAGGAGGAGGAGGATTCTAAGTTGTGAGATTTGGAAGGTTTGGAGGATAGGGGACACAAGGAGGAAGGAGGAGGAGGAGGAGGAGGAGGAGGAGGAGGAAGGAGGAGGAGGAGGAGGAGGATTCTAAGTTGTGAGATTTGGAAGGTTTGGAGGATAGGGGACACAAGGAGGAAGGAGGAGGAGGAGGAGGAAGGAGAGGAGGAGGAGGAGGAGGAGGAGGAGGAGGAGGAGGATTCTAAGTTGTGAGATTTGGAAGGTTTGGAGGATAGGGGACACAAGGAGGAAGGAGGAGGAGGAGGAGGAGGAGGAGGAGGAAGATCGAATCGAAGAAGAATTGAAAGACGAAAAGCTAGTAGTTAGGTTGCGAGGAGGAGGAGAAAGAAGAGAGGAGGAGGAGGAGGAGGAAGAGGAGGAGGACTCTAAGTTGTGAGGTTTGGAAGGTTTGGAGGAAGTGGAAAAAAGGAGGAGTTTAAGGCAGGAAGCTAGCATTGATGGAAGGAGGAGGAGGAGGAAGGAGAGGAGGAGGAGGAGGAGGAGGAGGAGGAGGAAGGTCGAATCGAAGAAGAATTGAAAGACGAAAAACTAGTAGTGAGGTTGCGAAGAAGTAGAAGAAGAAGAAGAAGAGGAAGAAGAAGAAGAAGCGAAAGGAAGGTAAGGAAGAGATATGGTGAAGAAGAAGAAGGAGAAAAGAAGAAATGAAGAAGGAAAAGGTAGTTGTGAGGGAAGGTAGAGAAGAAGAAGAAGAAGAAGAAGAAGAAGAAGAAGAAGAAGAAGAAGAAGAAGGAGAAAAAAAGAAATGAAGAACGAAAAGCTAGTTGTGAGGGAAGATAGAGAAGAAGAAGAAGAAAAAGAAGAAGAAGAAGTAGAAGAAAAAACAGAAACAGAAGAAGTAGAAGAGGAAAAAGAAAAAGAAGAAGAAGAAGAAGAAGAAGAAGAAGAAGAAGAGAAGCAAAGTTAGCAATAGCATATCAGTTTTACAGCGAAGGACGAGGACAAGGAGAAGGTTGAGGTGATAGATGTTGATGTTATCGGCTCGCTTGCTTCATTCCATTCCTTGAGCCGCCGTGTCCTTGTCCGGGGGTGTCGAGGAGAGGAGTCTGTCACGTCGGCCGGGAAGCAGTTGAAATCACGTCGTCTTGGAGTGAACGTCAGGAAGGTGAGGGAAACTTGAGTTGTGTTGATGGGTGTTTTTTTTTTTCTTATTGCTGTTTGTTTTCTTTATTTTGTTGTGTTTTGTTTTGTTTTTGTTTTCTGCTCTTTGTTTTTGTTTTTTATTGTTGTTCCTTTTTTTCTTTTTCTTTTCTTTTTATTGTTTCTGTTCTTTTTTTTTTCTTTTTCTTCTTCTTCTACTACTACTACTACTACTACTACTACTACTACTACTACTACTATTTCGTCTTCTTCTTCTTCTTCTTCTTTTTCTTCTTCCTCCTCCACAAAGGGCCTAATCCTGAACAGTTCGGCACCCAAGTACACATATTCGACAAGGCTTTCCTAGGAGTTTTGGGCATTTTCAGGGGTAGTTTTATGACCCTTCTTGTACTCTTATCATTTTTTTTTTGTCCCGTGAACCTACAGACACACTCATTAGAAAGCGACTGATCTCATTTTCGGCCTTTGGAATTAGCTGACGTGAAGGGTGGAGCGTCTGGGAACACCAACCAAAGAACCAAGATGGCCTCCTCCTCCTCCTCCTCCTCGTGGGTGATGGTGGTGGTGTTGGTGGTGGCGGCGGTGGTTCAAGGACAGCAATCTCTATACGACTGTCAAGGTTGGTTTGAAGTATTTTTATTCATTTATTTATTCATTCATTTTTATACGCCTATAGGGGCTATAGGCGTATAAAAATGAATGACTTTCTTTAGCGGGCTGGTTGGTGGTCGACTCAAGCCCATCATGGCGCAGGCAAGTGTTTATAGTGGCGCCATCTATTCTTGGTTCATTCTGTCCCCCGGAGCTCATTCTTAAGTTCAGTGGTCAACAAGTGCAACCAACCTTACTTTTCTTACATAATCACTGACTTACTAACACCCTCTTTCAGTGCTCCAAAGCTGCAAGACAGGGACGTACAGCTTCCTCTACGACGGACTGTACGGGCCCCAGTGTTACTTCATGCAGTTCGCAAACCTTGTCACTTGGGAGCAGGCGAGGCAGAGGTGCAAGAAGGAAAACGCCGAGCTCGCCTCCTCTTTCATCTGTCCCGGCCTGCTTCATTCCATTTTTAAAGAGTCCAATTTTCGTGAGTATTTGTGATTTTTGTTGTTGTTGTAGTAGTAGTAGTAGTAGTAGTTGTAGTGGTAGTAGTAGTAGTAGTTGTTGTTGTTGTTGTTGTGAAGAATATACTCGACTTTTCATTCTTTTTGCGGCCCATCTATGGTTTTTCGTATAGGGGCAACGATTAGCGTTTTTTTTTTTCTCTATTTTTTGCCCTTGACCTGCTTCCTTTACTGTAAAAAAAAGTGTGTGTGTGTGTGTGTGTGTGTGTGTGTGAGAGAGAGAGAGAGAGAGAGAGAGAGAGAGAATCATTTCTTTATTATTCTCTCCCCTCCACTCCCTCATTTAGAGAGAGAGAGAGAGAGAGAGAGAGAGAGAGAGAGAGAGAGAGAGAGAGAGAGAGAGAGAGAATCATATCTTTATCATCCTCTCCCCTGCACTCTCCCATTTGTTTACATTATATTCATGGCTCGGTTGTTTAGCTTTAATTTACAAGTCGACCACATTTTTTCTCTAGCCCATGGCATATACTGGATCGGCGCCACGGACATCAAGGAGAAGACCTGGTACTATCTGAATGGCTGGCCCGTGCACTGTAGCTATTTTCGCAGCCCTCCCGCGGCCAGCACCTCACAGCAATGCGGCGCCGTGTACTTCTTCTCAAATAATGACACCACCATGTACATAACCTCTTACAGCTGTTCAACTCCGATACAATTCTCTCTCTGTGAAATGCCTGGTAGAAGTACTTAAGCTGTTTTTTATTTCTTTATTTCTTCCGTAAGTTGATGTAAATTACGTGTGTGCATTTCTAAGGGTTGTTGTTTGTAAGGGTTGTTGCTATGCTAATATTAGGTATACTCATTGGTGAAATATATACAGAAGATGATGCCAGATTTGATTCTCCTCTTCCACTTGCTATATTGAAGGTTTATGTATGTATATGTCAAACAAAAATATATAAGATGCTAAGGTTCGTATTGTAAGACATTTCATTGCCCAAGAACACCTATTTGAGAAGGCTTTCGTAGGAGTTGTGGGCATTTCCAGGAGTAGTTTTATGACCCTGGTGGTAGTGTGACCCTTCCTCTGTACCATGAACCTAGGAAACACATATTTGACAAGGCTTTCGTAGGAGTTTGGGGCATTTCCAGGAGTAGTTTTATGACCCTGGTGATAGTTTGACGCTTCTTCTGTACCATGAACCTAGGAAACACATATTTGACAAGGCTTTCGTAGGAGTTTGGGGCATTTCCAGAAGTATTTTTATGACCCTGGTGGTAGTGTGACGCTTCTTCTGTACCATGAACCTAGGAAACACATATTTGACAAGGCTTTCGTAGGAGTTTGGGGCATTTCCAGGAGTAGTTTTATGACCCTGGTGGTAGTGTGACCCTTCTTCTGTACCATGAACCTAGGAAACACCTATTTGAGAAGGCTTTCGTAGGAGTTTGGGGCATTTCCAGAAGTAGTTTAATGACCCTGGTGGTAGTGTGACCCTTCTTCTGTACCATGAACCTAGGAAACACATATTTGACAAGGCTTTCGTAGGAGTTTGGGGCATTTCCAGGAGTATTTTTATGACCCTGGTGGTAGTGTGACCCTTCTTCTGTACCATGAACCTAGGAAACACATATTTGACAAGGCTTTCGTAGGAGTTTGGGGCATTTCCAGGAGTATTTTTATGACCCTGGTGGTAGTTTGACCCTTCTTCTGTACCATGAACCTAGGAAACACATATTTGACAAGGCTTTCGTAGGAGTTTGGGGCATTTCCAAGAGTATTTTTATGACCCTGGTGGTAGTGTGACCCTTCTTCTGTACCATGAACCTAGGAAACACATATTTGACAAGGCTTTCGTAGGAGTTTGGGGCATTTCCAGGAGTATTTTTATGACCCTGGTGGTAGTGTGACCCTTCTTCTGTACCATGAACCTAGGAAACACATATTTGACAAGGCTTTCGTAGGAGTTTGGGGCATTTCCAGGAGTAGTTTTATGACCCTGGTGGTAGTTTGACGCTTCTTCTGTACCATGAACCTAGGAAACACATATTTGACAAGGCTTTCGTAGGAGTTTGGGGCATTTCCAGGAGTAGTTTTATGACCCTGGTGGTAGTGTGACCCTTCTTCCGTACCGTGAACCTAGGAAACACATATTTGACAAGGCTTTCGTAGGAGTTTGGGGCATTTCCAGGAGTATTTTTATGACCCTGGTGGTAGTGTGACCCTTCTTCTGTACCATGAACCTAGGAAACACATATTTGACAAGGCTTTCGTAGGAGTTTGGGGCTTTCCAGGAGTATTTTTATGACCCTGGTGGTAGTGTGACCCTTCTTCTGTACCATGAACCTAGGAAACACATATTTGACAAGGCTTTCGTAGGAGTTTGGGGCATTTCCAGAAGTATTTTTATGACCCTGGTGGTAGTGTGACGCTTCTTCTGTACCATGAACCTAGGAAACACATATTTGACAAGGCTTTCGTAGGAGTTTGGGGCATTTCCAGGAGTATTTTTATGACCCTGGTGGTAGTGTGACGCTTCTTCTGTACCATGAACCTAGGAAACACATATTTGACAAGGCTTTCGTAGGAGTTTGGGGCATTTCCAGGAGTAGTTTTATGACCCTGGTGGTAGTGTGACGCCCTTTGTATCTCCTTCCTCTTCCTCTGTCCCTCCATCCTTCCATCCCCTTTCTCCTCCCTCTCCCTGTTCCTCCATCCTTACCTGCCCTTTTTGCCTCCTTCCAATCTTCTTTTCCCCCCTCCAATTCTCCTTTCCTCTCTTCCTCAGTCCCTTCCCTTTTCTTACCGTCTCCCTTTCCTTCTCTCCTCAGCCATCCTCTCTTAACCCTTCTCCCTTTCCTCCCTTCTCCCTCGTATTACTTCCTCCCTTCCTCCCTTAGTCCGTTTCCTTCTCCCTTTCTTTCCTCCCTTCTCTCCTCAGCCATCCTCTCTTAACCCTTCTCCCTTTCCTCCCTTCTCCCTCGTATTACTTCCTCCCTTCCTCCCTTAGTCCGTTTCCTTCTCCCTTTCTTTCCTCCCTTCTCTCCTCAGCCATCCTCTCTTAACCCTTCTCCCTTTCCTCCCTTCTCCCTCGTATTACTTCCTCCCTTCCTCCCTTAGTCCGTTTCCTTCTCCCTTTCTTTCCTCCCTCTCCCTTTCTTTCCTCCCTTCCTTCTCTCCTCAGCCATCCTCTCTTAACCCTTCTCCCTTTCCTCCCTTCTCCCTCGTATTACTTCCTCCCTTCCTCCCTTAGTCCGTTTCCTTCTCCCTTTCTTTCCTCCCTTCCTCTCACTCATCCACCTACGCCTCTCCCTTCACCTTTCTTCCCCTTTCACCTTCTTTCCTTCCTCTCCCTATCATCTACTCCCTCGTAACCCCTTCACTTTCCTCCCTTTCCCTTTCTAATCTCCCTTCCACTCCTCATCCCTTCCCTCCCCTCTCCCCTTCCCCTTCCTCCCTCTCTCCCACATTCTTCCCTCCCCTTCTCTCTCCTTCCTTTCCTCCCAATTCTACCCCAGTTCCTCTTCCTCTCCCTTCCCTTCCTCCTCTTCTCCCCCTCTCCTCCCCTACCATCCCTTTCGCCGCGAAACCAAGAAATTAATAAAACGAAGCAAGAAAAATCTTGAAGAATATATAGCGGAAACGAGCAAATCTAATCCTAAAGATTTTTTTTAGCTATGTAAATAATAAAAAGTCACTCACTTGTGGTATCGGATCGCTTGCTAATGACAATGGTAACCACACGAACGATGAAAATGAAATGGCTACAATCCTAAATAACTTTTTCGCATCCGTATTTACCGACGAAGATTGTTTATCACCTCAACCGCCGGAGGTTAGAAGGACCAAAAAGATGTTAAGTGGCGTGCTCATCGTAGAAAGTGACATTTTACGCACAATTGAAAAGATTAAAGTAAGCAAAGCTCCTGGTCCAGACAAAATTACCCCTAGGGTCTTAAAAGAAATCAAACATCAAATTTGTAAACCGCTCTCCATCATATTAAATAAATCTTTAACAGCTGGAAACTTGCAAATGTCACACCAATTTTCAAAAAGGGGGACAAGTCTCATCCAGGAAACTATCGACCAATTAGCCTGACATCGATTGTTTGTAAGTTAATGGAGACTATCATTCGCGACAATATGGTGAAATTCTTCGAAGAAAATAATATGATAAATAATTCGCAACATGGCTTCCGTAGTAAACGTTCGTGTTTGACTAACTTACTTGATTTTTTTCATTATATTTTTGAGGTGTTCGATGAAAGCAGATCAGTAGATATCATATATCTGGATTTTCAAAAGGCATTTGATAAGGTCCCCCACCAACGATTGCTCAGCAAACTACTGGCGCACGGTATCTCGGGTAACATTTACAATTGGCTTGCGGACTGGCTCTCTGAGCGGAAACAGAGAGTAGTTCTAAACGGTGTTACATCTAACTGGCTCGACGTCAAAAGCGGCGTACCTCAAGGATCAGTGCTTGGCCCCATGCTCTTCTTAATTTATGTTAATGATATCGATGATGGGCTCACTTGCAAAGTATCAAAATTTGCTGATGACACAAAAATTGCTAGTAAAGTAACTGCGACACTCGACGAAGAAGCTTTACAATCAGATATAGATCGACTTGCACGTTGGGCCAATCAATGGCAAATGAAATTTAACGTTGACAAATGTAAAGTGTTGCACATCGAAAAAGATAACAATCGCGTTCGGTACGTAATGAATGGCCAACAACTTTCTGCAGTAAGTAAAGAAAAGGATCTTGGAATCACTATATCAAGCGATTTAAAGCCCGGTCAACATTGTTCAGAGGTAGTTAAAACTGCAAACAAATTGGTTGGCTTCATCGGACGAGTCTTTAATAATAAGTCGGAAAAAGTAATATTAAAACTGTATAATTCGTTGGTTCGACCCCGTCTAGAGTACTGTGTACAGTTTTGGTCTCCCTACTACAGAAAAGACATAGAAAAGTTGGAACGGGTCCAACGAAGAGTAACAAAGATGATTCCTAGGTTGAGAAATTTGTCATATGAACAAAGGCTTAAAGAAGTAAATTTATTCAGCCTA
>NC_066565.1:3663188-3678188 GCF_024679095.1 Eriocheir sinensis
AGAGAGAGAGAGAGAGAGAGAGAGAGGTATCAGAAAGGAGACAGAGAGGAAGAAAGAAGGAAGGAAGAGGAGGTGGAAGAAAGAAAGGAAAAAGTGGAAACAGGAAAAGGAAGAAGAGGAAATGAAAGGAAGGAAAATAAGGTGGAAAGCAGAGAGAGAGAGAGAGAGAGAGAGAGAGAGAGAGAGAGAGAGAGAGAGAGAGTACACTTAGGGCTTCATTAAATATGTCACTCCCTTATTTACACAGCAATTTAAGGAGCATTGGATCTTCCTGGGAAAGTCTTGCATCATTCACTGCCACATAAGTTCTTTTCATCGCTATTCGCCTTCCTACGACTTAAGTTTCTTTCCCTGTGGCCTAAACGCTTTCTTATTACAGAGTTTTCGTTCCTTCCTGTTTTTCCGTCTTCTATTATATTTTTTTCTTCCTTCCTGTCTTTTTGTCTTCTTTTTGTCTACTACTACTACTACTACTACTACTACTACCACCACTACTACCACTACTACTACTACTACTACTACTACTACTACCACCATCACCACCTCTACTACTACTACTACTACTACTACTACCACCACCATCACCACCTCTACTACTACTACTACTACTACTACTACTACTACTACTACTACTACTACTACTACTACTACTACTACTACTACTACTACTACTACTACTACTACTACTACTACTACTACTACTACTACTACTACTACTACTACTACCACCACCACTACCACCACCACTACCACCGCCACTATTACCATTCCTGCTTGCTCCAAAACTGAATGGAATTATCAAGTCATTCAACGTTTCTATCATTTATTTTCGCCGCCCGCCGCTCCCCCGTGTACAGACTTAATTATTCGGCCGCTGGTTTTATTAATTAAGTGTGAGGCTGCAGCGCCGGGCCGTGAAAATAGACGAAAAAGAGCACAGTGTATCGCTCATGCCGGCAACAGTGGACCGTGCAGCAGGATTGGAGGTGTTCACGCCCGCCGCCTCCCTTGTCCTACATCTCACGTTCTGCGTCTCTCATTCGGCGTCCTGCACTAGTCTCCATGATACATTTTTACATTTTTTTTTTTCAATATTTCAGAGCAGTTATTAAGATTTGCATTTTTATATTTACTCCTGCACTTTTTATTATTATTATTATTTTTTTTTTTTACTGCGTTAAAAAAAAAAATAATGAAAAAAAAAGCCCGCTACTTACTGCTCCTGAATAGAGTACAGAGGAGTGGCCAAAAAGAGAATTCAATTTCGGGAGGTTTGGTGTCCTGATACCCTCCTCTTGAAAGAGTTCAAGTCATAGGCAGGAGGAAATACAGATGAAGGAAGATTGTTCCAGAGTTTACCAGTGTGAGGGATGAAAGAGTGAAGATGCTGGTTAACTCTTGCATAAGGGGTTTGGACAGTATAGGGATGAGCATGAGTAGAAAGTCGTGTGCAGCGGGGCCGCGGGAGGGGGGGAGGCATGCAGTTAGCAGTTCAGAAGAGCAGTCAGCGTGAAAATATCGATAGAAGATAGAAAGAGAGGCAACATCGCGACGGAATTTAAGAGGTAGAAGACTATCAGTAAGAGGAAGAGAACTGATGAGACGAAGAGCCTTAGGCTCCACTCTGTCCAGAAGAGCTGTGTGGGTGGAACCCCCCCATACGTGAGATGCATACTCCATACGAGGGCGGACAAGGCCCCTGTATATGGATAGCAACTGTGCGGGGAAGAAGAACTGGCGGAGACAATACAGAACGCCCAACCTCGAGGAAGCTGATTTTGCGAGAGAGGAGATATGAAGTTTCCAGTTGAGATTTTGGGTTATGGATAGACCGAGGATGTTTAGTGTTGAGGAAGGTGACAGCTGAGTGTTGTCGAAGAATAGGGGATAGGTGTTTGGAAGATTGTGTCGAGTTGATAGGTGGAGAACCTGGGATTTCGAGGCATTGAAGGACACAAGGTTCATTCTACCCCAATAGGAAATGATAGTAAGGTGTGAGGTTAAGCGTTCTGCAGCCTCCTTGTAATTCCTGTTGTGATGGTCTTCTGTTGAAAGAAGTTGAATAATGCAGAGTGGAGTCGTCGGCGTATGAGTGGATAGGACAGTTTGTTATGGAAAGAAGATCATTGATGAATAACAGGAAGAGAGTGGGTGATAGGACAGAGGGAAAAAAATAGGAAGGGAGACAGGGAATAAAAATGTGGGGGAGAGAGAGAGAGAGAGAGAGAGAGAGAGAGAGAGTTAAAGTGGCAATCCAATAGTTAACCAGACATACAAACATACATACATACAGACAGACAGACAGATTAACACAGACAAGACATAAATAGATAACCATATGAACAGGTAGACAGACAAACGGACAGACAGACACAGGCAAAAGACAGATCAGCAGACATAGAGAGACAGATAGACAGACAGACAGACAGACAGAAATGCAGTCCACTATTTCATAAAGGAACACTGGGAATGGATTCACAAAATTAATATTCCTGCCTCTCTCTCTCTCTCTCTCTCTCTCTCTCTCTCTCTCTCTCTCTCTCTCTCTCTCTCTCTCTCTCTCTCTCTCTCTCTCTCTCTCTCTCTCTCTCTCTCTCTCTCTCTCTCTCATTAGTTTCCCGGTACAAGCTTTTTTTTTTATAATATACTTAGTTCTTTTTTTTTTTTTTACTTCGTTTCAATTTAATTTAGATTCCGTGATTATTATTATTATTATTATTATTATTATTATTATTATTATTATTATTATTATTATTATTATTATCATCATATTTTGTTCTTTTTCTATTTTACTTTCATTTATTCTACAATCCGTTTTCTATTTTTCACATCTTCCTCCTCCTCCTCTTCTTCATCGTCCTCCTCCTCTTCCTCCTCTGGCTCTTCTTGTCCCTCCTCCTCCTCCTCCTCCTCCTCCTCCTCTCTATTTCCTTCAACATCCCCTTTACCTTCCCCTCCCTCCCCCCCTCCCTCATTTCCCTTCCTTCCCTTCATGCTAACGAATAGACGAAGAATAGAATAAAATATAATAGAATAGAGAATCGAATAGCATAGAACACGGTAGGAATTAGATAGTATTTTTGTCGGTCTGTCTTCTACTGTTGTTTTCTGGTCTATATTAAACCTCAACTCTCGCCAGCCATTAATTAATAGCAAGAGAAGTATTTTTTTCCTTATTGCTTCTTCTTATTATATATATTTTTTACCCTCATTCTTGCCAGCTAATAGCCAGTCTCAATGGGATTTTTTTTGTGACAGGAATATCTCGTCTCATTCTGTTTCAAAGGGTTTTATTTTTCATTTTAATTCTTGTTGCCGCATAATTTCCCACCGCGAGTTTTTTTTTTTTTCAGTAATATCTTCGCATGTTTTATTTGCATGAGATTTTTTTTTTTCCTTTCGTGGTAACTAATAAACAAACACAGTAATATCATCCCCTGTTTTGTTTCCCCGTTGTATTTCATCTTGTTTTGTTTCCCCGTGTATTTCATCTTGTTTTGTTTCCCCGTTGTATTTCATCTTGTTTTGTTTCCCTGTTGTATTTCATCTTGTTTTGTTTCCCCGTGTATTTCATCTTGTTTTGTTTCCCCGTGTATTTCATCTTGTTTTGTTTCCCCGTGTATTTCATCTTGTTTTGTTTCCCCGTGTATTTCATCTTGTTTTGTTTCCCCGTGTATTTCAT
This sequence comes from Eriocheir sinensis, assembly GCF_024679095.1. NCBI lineage: Eukaryota > Metazoa > Arthropoda > Malacostraca > Decapoda > Varunidae > Eriocheir > Eriocheir sinensis. The sequence goes on from NC_066565.1 coordinate 3,666,871, forward strand.
CTTGTTTTGTTTCCCCGTGTATTTCATCTTGTTTTGTTTCCCCGTTGTATTTCATCTTGTTTTGTTTCCCGTTGTATTTCATCTTGTTTTGTTTCCCCGTTGTATTTCATCTTGTTTTGTTCCCCGTTGTATTTCATCTTGTTTTGTTTCCCCGTGTATTTCATCTTGTTTTGTTTCCCCGTTGTATTTCATCTTGTTTTGTTTCCCCGTGTATTTCATCTTGTTTTGTTTCCCCGTGTATTTCATCTTGTTTTGTTTCCCCGTTGTATTTCATCTTGTTTTGTTTCCCCGTGTATTTCATCTTGTTTTGTTTCCCCGTTGTATTTCATCTTGTTTTGTTTCCCCGTGTATTTCATCTTGTTTTGTTTCCCCGTGTATTTCATCTTGTTTTGTTTCCCCGTGTATTTCATCTTGTTTTGTTTCCCCGTTGTATTTCATCTTGTTTTGTTTCCCCGTTGTATTTCATCTTGTTTTGTGTCCCCGTGTATTTCATCTTGTTTTGTGTCCCCGTGTATTTCATCTTGTTTTGTTTCCCCGTTGTATTTCATCTTGTTTTGTGTCCCCGTGTATTTCATCTTGTTTTGTGTCCCCGTGTATTTCATCTTGTTTTGTTCCCCGTTGTATTTCATCTTGTTTTGTGTCCCCGTGTATTTCATCTTGTTTTGTTCCCCGTTGTATTTCATCTTGTTTTGTGTCCCCGTGTATTTCATCTTGTTTTGTTCCCCGTTGTATTTCATCTTGTTTTGTGTCCCCGTTGTATTTCATCTTGTTTTGTTTCCCCGTTGTATTTCATCTTGTTTTGTGTCCCCGTGTATTTCATCTTGTTTTGTTTCCCCGTGTATTTCATCTTGTTTTGTTTCCCCGTGTATTTCATCTTGTTTTGTGTCCCCGTGTATTTCATCTTGTTTTGTTTCCCCGTGTATTTCATCTTGTTTTGTGTCCCCGTGTATTTCATCTTGTTTTGTGTCCCCGTGTATTTCATCTTGTTTTGTGTCCCCGTGTATTTCATCTTGTTTTGTTTCCCCGTGTATTTCATCTTGTTTTGTGTCCCCGTGTATTTCATCTTGTTTTGTTTCCCCGTGTATTTCATCTTGTTTTGTTTCCCCGTGTATTTCATCTTGTTTTGTTTCCCCGTGTATTTCATCTTGTTTTGTTTCCCCGTGTATTTCATCTTGTTTTGTTTCCCCGTGTATTTCATCTTGTTTTGTTTCCCCGTTGTATTTCATCTTGTTTTGTGTCCCCGTGTATTTCATCTTGTTTTGTTTCCCCGTGTATTTCATCTTGTTTTGTTTCCCCGTGTATTTCATCTTGTTTTGTTTCCCCGTGTATTTCATCTTGTTTTGTTTCCCCGTGTATTTCATCTTGTTTTGTTTCCCCGTGTATTTTTAACTTACATTCCAGCGGCTGAATAATTGAACACAGCAGGCTAGGCAGGGTAGGCGGTGGCTGAGTGGTTAGCGTGCTGGGCTCACATTCACCACGCTATGGACAACGTCGGTTCGAATCCCCACGCTACCACCTGGGATTTTTCAGTCACCGCCGAGTGGCCTAAGACTATCCACATGCTGTCCTGAAAACCACCCATCAACCCGGACTCTAGAAGAAACCGTCCAGTGAATCAAGAATGAGTTCCGGGGGGCAGCATGAGCCAAGCATAACTGACACCACTATAAAAAATTGCCTGTGCCAAGACAGGCTTAGGCCGACCATCTGGCCCCTGAAGAAACCCTACCGGCGCTATAGGCGGGAATGTGAAAAAAAGCAGTGGTTTATTTAATATTTTTTATCTATTCTAAAGCATTATTCTCGCTAACGAACAACTTAACCCAGCGAGAAGTGGTTTTATAGCTTGGTTTAAGATTTTCTCTTACGATGTTTTCCAGCTTATTTAAACTTTGCCTCGCTAACAATGAACTCGAAAATAATAATGAGAACGCGAGTGATGTCGTTCCTGGCCTTTGGAATTAGTTGTCGTGAGAGCCTAAGTTTGTATACACCAAGTCAAATCAATTCAGTGGTGGGCACCGATCACTTTTTTGCTGTTCCGATCCCCGATCATCCGATCAGTTTAGGCAACTGATCCGATTCCGATCATCCGATCATTTTTTAAGTACTGCTGTTCCGATCGCCATTCCGATCATCCGATTATTAAAACTTTTAAAAAATGCTATTGTTTTTTTTAAATAATAATTACAAGAAACACCTATTTTAGGCTTTCTTTAAGTAATTATTTCCAATAAGTAATAACTTCATTATTTGCTTATAAATATCTTTATTTTTCCTCTTGTTTTTGGTATACAGGACATGGTAAAGAAAACTTGTTATCTTAACTTTTCATTTTAGCCAATTATTTAAGTCTACCCTTTTTATTTATTTTATGAAAGTATGAAAAAGGAATTATGTTCGCTATTTTAACTTTTGTTTGAAGTTGATTTAGGTTTTTGACAAACATTTTTCAACTTTTTAATATTTTATCATCGATATCTAGGAAATATTTTTTACTATTCTATAAAAAAAAAAAAGATTGATAGTGATCATTAATCTCCTATCCTTCCTGATTAAATAGCTTTCTGAATAAAAGATATTGGTCCATAAATAAATTAGTTACAAGAAGAACATAAGCAATAAGGTTTTGATTTTAAGTGAGCCGGTGTTGTGTCATCTACCATCCACGTATCCTAAGACATCCCATCCTGATCTGGGCATGCGCGGAACCCGATGTTTATAGTGTTGATATCGTAGTTTGTCCAGACAAGATGGCGGCAAGACAGCATGGCAGCTTTTATGGGAAAATGGCCAATTTCAAGAATGACATGGACCCCATAATTCAGATAACTTACCATTAAATGGAGAAAATCCGAAAAACATGACCATCAATCAAAAGAGAGTGTAGGTTATCTCATTTATCACATATACTAACATACAAGGGGTGTAGGTTATCTCATTTATCACATATACTGACATACAAGGGGTGTAGGTTATCTCATTTATCACATATACTGACATACAAGGGGTGTAGGTTATCTCATTTATCACATATACTGACATACAAGGGGTGTAGGTTATCTCATTTATCACATATACTGACATACAAGGGGTGTAGGTTACGACACACAAAGGCAAGTCGTTTTATTATTTACGAGGATTCACATGTAATAACAAATAACAAAGTCTATATTTTTCTTCTATTATACTTTGTTGCCGATAGTTAATAGTACAATAACAAAACACAAAGGAAGATAGTTTTTCCTTTCAATGTTTTCTTCTTTTGTCGGTACTCCTCTGCTTCCTGCCTTCCTTCCTCTTCCTACTCCTCCTTATCCTCCTCCTCTGCCTCTTCTTTCCTCCTCCTCCTCCTCCTCCTCCTCTGCCCTCTCATACCCTTCTCCTGCTTCTTTTTTTCGATACCCTCCTTATACTTCCTTCCTTCCTTCCTTCCTCTTCCTACTCCTCCTTATCCTCCTCCTCTGCCTCTTCTTTCCTCCTCCTCCTCCTCCTCTGCCCTCTCATACCCTTCTCCTGCTTCTTTTTTTTCAATACCCTCCTTATACTTCCTTCCTTCATTCCTTCCTCTTCCTACTCCTCCTTATCCTCATCCTCTGCCTCTTCTTCCCTCCTCCTTTTCCTCTCTTATACCCTTCTCTTGTTTCTCTTTTTTTCTGTGTTTTTCTTCTCTTTTTCTTACATTTCTCAAAATTTACCTCGAATGACAAAACCAAACGAAAGAGATTGTAGCTTCTGATTCACAGTTTTCTTCTCCTATTGTTGGCGGTTGAGCTCAATTTTCTCTCATTTCCACTTTATTGATCTTCTCCTATTCCCATTTTATTACAGTTTTCATCCATTCTCCTATTATTCGTTCATTGTATTCTATTCTATTCTATTGTTCTATTCTTCTTCTGTTCTAGTCTTCTATTCTCATTTCTCCCATTCTTCTTTTTTAATTACTCGGTTTTCTTCCATTTCCATTTTATTTCACTGTTTCTGCTCGTCTGCTGTTTTGTTATTCTTTGCTATTCCTCTATTCTATTTATTCTTCTGTTTTATTCTTCTTCCATTCTAGGCCACTCTTTCATTCTTCTTTTCTTTTATTTTTATCGCTATTTTTCTTCATTTGTTTCACAGTTTCCTTTTCCTCGGATGTATTGCCTTTTGGAGCTGTTTTGTCCTTTCTGTTTTAGTCTTGTCTTTCATTCTTCTCTTCTATTTGCGTTGCTCTTTCCTTTATTAATTTTTCTCACAGTTTCCTTGGCCCTCATCTTCTATTGTTTTCTATTTTTGTGTTGCATTCTATTCTTCTATCATCATTTCTATTCTATTCTCATTTCTTCAATTCTTCTATTCCCATTACGTCCATTCTTCTATTCTCATTTTATTTTAGTTTCCTTTTCCTCATCTTCTATTGTTTTCTATTTTTGTGTTGCATTCTATTCTTCTATTATCATTTCTATTCTATTCTCATTTCTTCAGTTCTTCTATTCCCATTACGTCTATTCTTCTAATCTCACTTTATTTTAGTTTCCTTTTCCTCATCTTCTATTGTTTTCTATTTTTGTGTTGCATTCTATTCTTCTATTCTCATTTCTGTTCTATTCGCATTTCTTCAATTCTTCTATTCCCATTACGTCTATTCTTCTATTCTCACTTTATTTTAGTTTCCTTTTCCTCATCTTCTATTGTTTTCTATTTTTGTGTTGCATTCTATTCTTCTATCATCATTTCTATTCTATTCTCATTTCTTCAGTTCTTCTATTCCCATTACGTCTATTCTTCTATTCTCATTTTATTTTAGTTCCCTTTTCCTCATCTTCTATTGTTTTCTATTTTTGTGTTGCGTTCTATTCTTCTATCATCATTTCTATTCTATTCTCATTTCTTCAATTCTTCTATTCCCATTACGTCTATTCTTCTATTCTCATTTTATTTTAGTTTCCTTTTCCTCATCTTCTATTGTTTTCTATTTTTGTGTTGCATTCTATTCTTCTATCATCATTTCTATTCTATTCTCATTTCTTCAATTCTTCTATTCCCATTACGTCTATTCTCATTTTATTTTAGTTCCCTTTCCCTCCCATTGTTGCCTTTCCAGCTGTCTCGTTCCTCAGCCTTCGTCCCTCGCCTGCCAACCTCCGCGGCCTAACCAACATTCCTACCGCCCTCTGTCCTCCTCTGTCCGTCCTCTGCCTTTCTAAACTCTTATTAATAACGCTGGAGGCAACAATGAGGAGGTCCAACAATTACTACACTGACAGTTATTATTATTAGTGTTGCTGTTGTGGTTGTTGTTGTTCTCGTTTTTGTTGTTACTGGTGTCATTTATCTCATTGTTGTTGTTGTTATTAGTTGTGGTTGTAGTAGTAGTAGTAGTAGTAGTAGTAGTAGTAGTAGTAGTAGTAGTATATGTTGTTTTCTAGTAGTATTTATAAGTTGTAGATGCTGTAGTTGTTCTCGTTGTAGTAGTAATAGTAGTAGTAGTAGTAGTAGTAATAGTAGTAGTAGTAGTAGTAGCAATAATCCAGTGTTATAAAATGGGAATAGGAGAAAACTGTAGTAAAATGAAAATAAGAGAAAATGTGTAATAAAATGGGCATAAGAAATAGCTGTGGAATAAAATGGGAATAGGAGAAACCGCGTAATAAAATAGGAATAAGAGAAAAACTAATAAAATGGGAATAGGATAAATTGTGTAATAAAAGTGGGAATTAGAGAAAATTGTAACGAAAATAGGAATAAGAAAAAAATTAATAAAATGTGAAAATGAAGAAAACTGTAATTAATTGATGCTGCTGTCTCGCTTTCATCACGGTAAAGTCCTTCACAATTTCCTTGCCGTCGTGATGAAGTCTTCCGTGCAATCTCAGTTCGTTCACTCCGCCTGGCGCCGACTCATAACAGAAGAGAGGGCTGAAAACGTCTAGGTCGATATTACAAGACACATTCGCTTCTCACATGAGCTATTTCTGAAGGTCAAAGAGGCGGTCAGTCGGGTTCTAATGAGTGTTTCTTCAGGTTCACGGTACAGAGGAAGGGTCACACTACCACCAGGCGGTCAGTCGGGTTCTAATGAGTGTTTCTTCAGGTTCACGGTACAGAGGAAGGGTCACACTACCACCAGGGTCATAAAACTACCCCTGGATCCTCCGTGATACTCAAATGCTAAAACGTCGAATTGCTTGCTCTCAATCTTCCTCATCAGCCTTTCAGTCCTTGAGAGAAAATACTGTAACTCGTGTGTCAGAAGAAGATGAGGAAGAAGAAGGCGTGTATATATTTCTCTTATTTCTAGTCGGTATGATAGAACACTTTCCCTTCTCACATCAGCTATTTCTGAAGGTCAAAGAAGGGGTCAGTCGGGTTCTAATGAGTGTTTCTTCAGGTTCACGGTACAGAGGAAGGGTCACACTACCACCAGGGTCATGAAACTACTCCTGGAAATGCCCACAACTCCTACGAAAGCCTTGTCAAATAGGTGTTCTTGGGCGGTGAAATGTTTTATGATACAACCCCTAGACTTTTACTGAGCAACATTCCTTCTGGCCAGGGTGGGAATGGGAACTGTAAACGGTAAACTGGGACCTAATATTGTAAACTGGGAATTGTAAACTGGGGATTGTAGCAAATTATAGGCTGGAAACTAATTACTTGAAAGCTGTGAATTGTATACTAGTAACTGGGAATTGGAGAAGGAGGAATGTTAGCTGGGAATTGTAAACTAGTAAGTGGGAATTGGGGAAGGAGGAATGTTAGCTGGGAATTGTAAACTAGTAAGTGGGAATTGGAGAAGGAGGAATGTTAGCTGGGAATTGTAAACTAGTAACTGGGAATTGGAGAAGGAGGAATGTTAGCTGGGAATTGTTAACTAGTAACTGGGAATTGGAGAAGGAGGAATGTTAGCTGGGAATTGTAAACTAGTAACTGGGAATTGGAGAAGGAGGAATGTTAGCTGGGAATTGTAAACTAGTAACTGGGAATTGGAGAAGGAGGAATGTTAGCTGGGAATTGTAAACTAGTAACTGGGAATTGGAGAAGGAGGAATGTTAGCTGGGAATTGTTAACTAGTAACTGGGAATTGGAGAAGGAGTAGTAGTAACTTGGAATTGGAGAAGGAGGAATGTTAGCTGGGAATTGTAAACTAGCAACTTGGAATTGGAGAAGGAGGAATGTTAGCTGGGAATTGTAAACTAGTAACTTGGAATTGGAGAAGGAGGAATGTTAGCTGGGAATTGTAAACTAGCAACTTGGAATTGGAGAAGGAGGAATGTTAGCTGGGAATTGTAAACTAGTAAGTGGGAATTGGAGAAGGAGGAATGTTAGCTGGGAATTGTAAACCGATAAGTGGGAATTGGAGAAGGAGGAATGTTAGCTGGGAATTGTAAACCGATAAGTGGGAATTGGAGAAGGAGGAATGTTAGCTGGGAATTGTAAACCGATAAGTGGGAATTGGAGAAGGAGGAATGTTAGCTGGGAATTGTAAACCGATAAGTGGGAATTGGAGAAGGAGGAATGTTAGCTGGGAATTGTAAACTAGTAAGTGGGAATTGGAGAAGGAGGAATGTTAGCTGGGAATTGTAAACTAGTAACTGGGAATTGGAGAAGGAGGAATGTTAGCTGAGAACTGTAAACTGTAAACTTGGCCCTAATATTGTAAACAGCGAATTGTAAACTGGGGATTGTAGTAAATTATAGGCTGGAAACTAAGAACTGGAAAGCTATGAATTGTAAACTATGAACTGGGAATTGGAAAATGAGGAATGTTAACTGGGAACTGTAAACTAGGAATCGTGAGCAGAGGAAATGTAAATAAAGAAGAATTGAAGAAATGATAATAGAAGAACTTAAGAATAGAATAGAATAGAAGAAATGAGAATAGAATAATAGAATGCAATACAAAAATAGAAAATAACAGAATTTGGAGGCCAAGGAATGAGACAACTCCCCCGATAACAATGGGATGAAAAAAAATATAAGAAACGAAAATAGACAAAATAGAATCAAACATAAGAGAACAGAAGAACATAATAGAATAGAGAAATAGAACACATGTATTGGGAGGAAAACAACGTGTGTGTGTGTGTGTGTGTGTGTGTGTGTGTGTGTGTGTGTGTAATTGGTGGTCTCATTCCCTCTCTTTCCCTTCCTTCCCCCTTCTCTCCCTCCCCCCTTTCCTTCCCCTCCCTCCTCGCCCCCCCCCCCTTCCCAGCCCTCACAGATAGGTTGGCTGATAAGAGACAGATTGCTTCTCTTCATTCATTCTCTCTCTCTCTCTCTCTCTCTCTCTCTCTCTCTCTCTCTCTCTCTCTCTCTCTCTCTCTCTCTTTTCTATATATTTTTTGCATTTATTAATTTATTTTCCACCTTTTCATCTTTCATTTCATTTTTCTTTATATCCCTTTCATTGTATTTTCTATTTTCTCTTATTTTTTTCTTTTTCTTTCCTTTTCTTTCCTCCTTCCCCTCTTTTATCATTTCTGTTTATTTTCTAATCGTCTCTTTCTTTCCATTCCAAATCTCTCCTTTCCCTATTCTTTTCCTTTCCTTTCCTTCCATTTCCTTATTTATTTCCTTCTTTTCCTTTGCCTTACTCCTCCTTCTCTTTCTCTATCCTTCCTTTTCCTGTTTTTTCCCTATATTTTCCATTTCTTTCCTTATTTCCTTTCCTTCCCTTTTCTTATCTCATTCTTTCCCGTCTTTTCCTTTCCTTTCCTCCTTTCTTTTTCTTCCCTTCCCTTCCCTTTATTTTTTTTACCTTTTCTTTCTTCATGTTCTTCCCTTTCCTTCCCTTTATTTTCTTTCCCTTTCTTTTCTTCATTTTCTTCCCTTTCCTTCCCTTTATTTTCTTTCCTTTTTCTTCATTTTCTTCCCTTTCCTTCCCTTTCTTTTCTTCATTTTCTTCCCTTTCCTTCCCTTTATTTTCTTTCCCTTTCTTTTCTTCATTTTCTTCCCTTTCCTTCCCTTTCTTTTCTTCATTTTCTTCCCTTTCCTTCCCTTTATTTTCTTTCCCTTTCTTTTCTTCATTTTCTTCCCTTTCCTTCCCTTTCTTTTCTTCATTTTCTTCCCTTTCCTTCCCTTTATTTTCTTTCCCTTTCTTTTCTTCATTTTCTTCCCTTTCCTTCCCTTTATTTTCTTTCCCTTTCTTTTCTTCATTTTCTTCCCTTTCCTTCCCTTTATTTTCTTCATTTTCTTCATTTTCTTCCCTTTCCTTCCCTTTCTTTTCTTAATTTTCTTCCCTTTCCTTCCCTTTATTTTCTTTCCCTTTTCTTCATTTTCTTCCCTTTCCTTCCCTTTATTTTCTTTCCCTTTCTTTTCTTCATTTTCTTCCCTTTCCTTCCCTTTCTTTTCTTTCAATTTCTTTTCTTCATTTTCTTTCCCTTTCTTTTCTTCATTTTCTTCCCTTTCCTTCCCTTTATTTTCTTTCCCTTTCTTTTCTTCATTTTTTTCCCTTTCCTTCCCTTTCTTTTCTTCATTTTCTTCCCTTTCCTTCCCTTTATTTTATTTTCCTTTCCTTTCCTCCTTTCATTTCTTTTTCTTCCCTTCCCTTAATTTTCTTTCCCTTTCCTTTCTTCCTATCCCTTCCTTTTCTTCGCCCCTCCCTTTCTCCTTTCATTTCCCTTCTATTTCTTAACTCTTCTTATTTTTCCCTTCCCTTCCCTTCCTTCCTTCCTTCCTTCCTTCCTTCCTTCCTTCCTTCCTTCCTCCTTTTTGCTCCTCACCTTGTTCCTTTGTTTCCTTCCCTCTTCTCGTTCTTCTTTTTCCTCCTTCCTCCTCCTCCTCCTCCTCCTCCTCCTCCTCTTGCTTCCTCTTCCAATATCTTGTTTCTTTCTTTTTTCCTTCATTTTATTTCCTTTTTCTCCTTCGTCATCTTCTTCGTCATCATTTTTCTTCCTCTCCTCCTCCTCCTCCTCCTCCTCCTCCTCCTCCTCCTCCCAATCTTCCTTCCCTCCAGTCATCACATATGTTTCCCTCTTATCTAGCCTTGCCTCCTCCTCCTCCTCCTCCTCCTCCTCTTCCTCCTCCTTGGCCTCGACCTCATCAATCACTTCGGTATCGAGTTTACACAAAGTTGGATTCTGTGTGTGTGTGTGTGTGTGTGTGTGTGTGTGTGTGTGTGTGTCTTCACCTGGGGAGTAATTAGAGCCTTGGAAACACACCTGGATAATAATACCTTGAAGACTCTTGAAACGGGTGATTAATTAGAGATGGTTGGGGGATGTCAGGTGTGTGTGTGTGTGTGTGTGTGTGTGTGTGTGTGTGTGTGTGTGTGTGTGTGTGTTAAAGGTGATGTGTGATGCTTACAGTTTTTTTGTTATTATTTTTCTTATTTTTATTCACACCTTTATTTTATTTTTTTTACACATTTCTACACTTTTTTTTCCACCTGCCTACACACCTGTCTACACATCTGCTACACACCTTACACACCTGCCTACACACCTTACACACCTGCCTACACACACACACACACACACACACACACACACACACACACACACACACACACCTGCTACACACCTGCTTACGTTTTCCAGCTCAGGTGTTCATTCTCGCTTGCTAATGATGGAGAGGGAAAGGAGAGTGTGTACGCCCTCACGCCCAGGTACACACACACACACACACACACACACACACACACACACACACACACACACACACACACACACACACACACAGAGAGACAAAAAACTCCAAAGAACATCAAGAGAAAGGAGAATTAAACAAGCGTACAAAGAGATGCCCGGGTTTGCATTGTTTTCGCACACACACACACACACACACACACACACACACACACACACACACACACACACCTCCTTGCTTGTTAATTAAAGGTGTGTGGCTGACTCACAGGTAACCACGAACCAACAGGTGTTAATCAATTAGAAAAAGGTGATATGGAAAAGGAGAGAAAGAAAGTGAGGAAAGAAAAGGAAAATAAAGGAAGGGAAAAGAGAAAGGAGAAAGGTGTAAATTATATAGAAGAAGGTGATATGGAAAGGGAGAGAAAGAAAGTGAGGAAAAAGAAGGAAAATAAAGGAAAGAGAAGAGGGGGAAGAAAAAGAAAGGAGAAAAATATAAGATTAGGAAAGTTAAAGAAAGGAAATGAAAAAAGGGAAGAAAAATGAAATAAAAAAGAAAGGAGAGAAAAAGGTAAAGCAAGGAAAGGAAAAAAGGAAAGGATCAGAAGGGAAGAAAAAGGAAAACAAAAAAAATAAAGAGGAGAGAGAAAAAGGGAGAGAAAGGTAAAGAAAGGAAAGGAAAAAAGGAAAGGATCAGAAGGGAAGAAAAAGGAAAACGAAATAAAAAAAGAAAGGAGAGAGAAA
>NC_066565.1:3693188-3698188 GCF_024679095.1 Eriocheir sinensis
GAAGGAGAAAGAAAATAGAGATAAATATATAAAGAATAATGTAAGGAGATAAAAAGATGAAGATGCTGCAAAGAGGAGATGAGGAGGAAGAGAGGAGGAGAAAGAATGGAAAGATAAAGAGGAATAAAGAGTTAGTGAAGAGGATGACAAGATAAAGAAGTAAAGATAGGAAGAAGGAAAAATAGATAAGAATGAAGATAGCGATGATAAAAAATAATTAGTTAAAAGTAGAGAAGGAGAAAGAAGGGAAAGATAAAGAGGGATAAACGAATAGTGAAGAGGATACAAAGATAAGGATTAAGAAAAGATAGGAAAAAGGAAAAATAGATAAGAATGAAGATGGCGATGATAAAAAATAATTAGTTAAAAGAAGAGGAGGGGAAAGAAGGGAAAGATAAAGAAGGATAAAGAGTGAGAGAAGAGGATGACAAGATAAAGAAGTAAAGATAGGAGGAAGGGAAAACAGATAAGAATGAAGATGTTGATGATAAAAAAAGAATTAGTTAAAAGTAGATGAGGAGAAAGATGGGAGGAGGAGAGGGGGAAGATAAAGAAGGATAAAGAGATACTGAAGAGGATGCTAAGATAAAGAAGTAAAGATAGGAAGAAGGAAAAACAGATAAGAATGAAGATAGTGATGATAAAAAAAGATGTTAAAAGTAAGGATAAGATAAAGATACCGTAATATGGATGAACTTAGTAGTAAAGGATATTATAGTGATCAAAGATTTAGGATGCTGGTTAACTCTTGCATAAGGGATTTGGACATTACCGGGATGAAAGAGTGAAGATGGTGGTTAACTCTTGCATAAGGGATTTGGACATTACCGGGATGAAAGAGTGAAGATGCTGGTTAACTCTTGCATAAGGGTTTTGGACATTACCGGGATGAAAGAGTGAAGATGGTGGTTAACTCTTGCATAAGGGATTTGGACATTACCGGGATGAAAGAGTGAAGATGCTGGTTAACTCTTGCATAAGGGCTTTGGACATTACCGGGGTGAAAGAGTGAAGATGGTGGTTAACTCTTGCATAAGGGATTTGGACATTACCGGGGTGAAAGAGTGAAGATGCTGGATAACTCTTGCATAAGGGTTTTGGACATTACCAGGATGAAAGAGTGAAGATGCTGGTTAACTCTTGCATAAGGGTTTTGGACATTACCGGGATGAAAGAGTGAAGATGCTGGTTAACTCTTGCATAAGGGTTTTGGACATTACCGGGGTGAAAGAGTGAAGATGCTGGTTAACTCTTGCATAAGGGTTTTGGACATTACCGGGGTGAAAGAGTGAAGATGCTGGTTAACTCTTGCATAAGGGTTTTGGACATTGCCGGGGTGAAAGAGTGAAGATGTTCGTTAACTCTTGCATAAGGGTTTTGGACATTACCGGGGTGAAAGAGTGAAGATGCTGGTTAACTCTTGCATAAGGGTTTTGGACATTGCCGGGGTGAAAGAGTGAAGATGCTGGTTAACTCTTGCATAAGGGATTTGGACTTTACCGGGGTGAAAGAGTGAAGATGTTCGTTAACTCTTGCATAAGGGTTTTGGACATTACCGGGGTGAAAGAGTGAAGATGCTGGTTAACTCTTGCATAAGGGTTTTGGACATTACCGGGGTGAAAGAGTGAAGATGGTGGTTAACTCTTTCATAAAGGATTTGGACATTACCGGGGTGAAAGAGTGAAGATGCTGGTTAACTCTTGCATAAGGGTTTTGGACATTACCGGGGTGAAAGAGTGAAGATGCTGGTTAACTCTTGCATAAGGAATTTGGACATTACCGGGGTGAAAGAGTGAAGATGCTGGTTAACTCTTGCATAAGGGTTTTGGACATTACCTGGATGAAAGAGTGAAGATGCTGGTTAACTCTTGCATAAGGGATTTGGACATTACCAGGATGAAAGAGTGAAGATGCTGGTTAACTCTTGTATAAGGAATTTGGACATTACCAGGATGAAAGAGTGAAGATGCTGGTTAACTCTTGCATTAGGGATTTGGACATTACCAGGATGAAAGAGTGAAGATGCTGGTTAACTCTTGCATAAGGGTTTTGGACATTACCAGGATGAAAGAGTGAAGATGCTGGTTAACTCTTGCATAAAGGATTTGGACATTACCTGGATGAAAGAGTGAAGATGCTGGTTAACTCTTGCATAAAGGATTTGGACATTACCGGGATGAAAGAGTGAAGATGCTGGTTAACTCTTGCATAAGGGTTTTGGACATTACCAGGATGAAAGAGTGAAGATGCTGGTTAACTCTTGCATAAGGAATTTGGACATTACCAGGATGAAAGAGTGAAGATGCTGGTTAACTCTTGCATAAAGGATTTGGACATTACCGGGGTGAAAGAGTGAAGATGCTGGTTAACTCTTGCATAAGGAATTTGGACATTACCAGGATGAAAGAGTGAAGATGCTGGTTAACTCTTGCATAAGGGTTTTGGACATTACCAGGATGAAAGAGTGAAGATGCTGGTTAACTCTTGCATAAGGAATTTGGACATTACCAGGATGAAAGAGTGAAGATGCTGGTTAACTCTTGCATAAGGAATTTGGATAGTATAGGGGTGGAAGAATGAAGATGATGCTAAGATAATGAAGATATAGTAACGGAAGAATAAGATAGCGAGATTTTAAGGTAAGGAAGAGATGATGAAGAGAGATAAGATAAAGAAAGATAAGAAATGAAAATCTAGCGAGGTGACAGATTAGAAAAAAGATGGATAACAAAAAAGAATAAGTTAAAAGTCAGGATAAGATAAAGATACCGTAATATGGATGAAATTAGAACGACAGAGACTAAGACAATGAAGATATAGTTACATAAAAATAAGATTGCGAGATTTTAAGGTAAGGAAGAGAGGATAAGATAAAGAAAGATAAGAAATTGAGCAAGTAAGAATTAGGTAATGTGACACAGATAAGAAAGAAGATAGATGATAAAAATAAAAAGTTACAAGTAAGGACAAGATAAAGATACCGTAATATGGATGAAATTAGAACGACAGAGACTAAGATAATGAAGATATAGTAACGGAAGAATAAGATAGCTGGGTTTTAAGGTAAGGAAGAGATGAAGAAGAGAGATAAGATAAAGAAAGATAAGAAATTAAGCAAGAAATAAAAATTCAGGCAAGGTGACAGATAAGAAAGAAGATAAAGATTAAAAATAGAAATATGAGACTTGAGATAAGATAAAAAAATAAGATAGTAGAAATAAAGTAAGAAAGAAAAGAAAGAAAAAAAGAAAGATAAGTGAGATTTGGACAACATATCTCCTGCTTTTCCTTCCTCCTCCTCCTCCTCCTCCTCCTCCTCCTCCTCCTCCTCCTCCTCCTCCTCCTCCTCCATTTCCTAATTCTGCCGTCACTGTTATTTCTATTGCTAATACCACGAAAAGAGAGAGAGAGAGAGAGAGAGAGAGAGAGAGAGAGAGAGAGAGAGAGAGAGTTATGTTACAGTGATAAGCCTTGTATTTATAACGACAACAACAACAATAACAATAACAATAGCTTCTACTTATACTACTACTACCACTACTACTACTACTACTACTACTACTACTACTACTACTACTACTACTACTACGCCCTTCCCATCCATTCATTTATTTTCACTCTCTTTGTTATGGAGAGTGATACAGCATCTCTCTCTCTCTCTCTCTCTCTCTCTCTCTCTCTACCCAGCAGGAGGGAGAGGGGAGAGGTAGAGAGAGGTGGGGAGAGGGTGGGTAAGTGAGGAAGGGAGGGAAAGAGGGAGGGTGAGGGGAAAGGGAGAGGGAGGAAGGGAAGGGAGGGAAAGGGAGGGAGAGAAGGAAGGGAGGGAGAGGGAGGAAAGGAGGGAGGGAGAGAGGGAAAGCACAATGGTTCTCTTGGGAGTGTATTGTTAAGCTACTTGGCGTGACAGCTGTCTGGAGGGCCGCTGGATGGCTGGATGACTGGCTGGATGGTTGGGTGGATGACCGGATGTGTGGATGGTTGTATTTATGGTTGTACTATTGCCTGGTTTATATGGTTGCTATGGTTAATGATTGGATGGTTGGATGACTGGCTGGATGGTTGGCTGGATGACCCCATGTGTGGATGGTTGTATTTATGTTGGTACGGTTGACGGTTTGTATGGTTGTTATTATTAATGATTGTATGTTTGGGTGGATGGTTGGATGACTGGCTGGATGGTTGGCTGGATGACCGAATGTGTGGATGGTTGCATTTATGTTTGTATGGTTGACGTTTTATATGGTTGTTTTGATTGATGATTGTATGGTCGGGTGGATGGTTGGATGACTGGCTGGATGGTTGGCTGGATGACCTGATGTGTGGATGGTTGTATTTCTGTTTGTACGGTTGACGGTTTGGATGGTTGTTATGATTAATGATTGTATGGTTGGGTGAATGGTTGGATGACTGGCTGGATGGCTGACTGGATGCGTGGATGGCTGCTTGTATGGCTGGATGACTGAGTATAGCTAGATGGCTGGACGTGTTTTCGTTATTTGTGTGTTTTTTTGTAAGAATTTCTGGATGGTTGGATTTATGGCTGAGTGACTAGGTGGTTGTATGGATGACTGGGTGGATGAATGGATGGATGAACGTTTTTTTGTATGGTTTCTTGTATGTTTTTTGTATGAATTTCTGGATGGTTGGATTTATGGCTGAGTGACTAGGTGGTTGTATGGATGACCGGGTGGATGAATGGATGGATGAACGTTTTTTTGTATGGTTTCTTGTATGGTTTTTGGATTGATTTCTGAATGGTTGGATGTATGACTGAATGAAAAGGTGGTTGTATGGATGACTGGGTGGATGAATGGTATGATGGATGACTAGAGTATTGGAGGTCTGATTGTATGGCTGTAGTCTCCTTATGTATGACTTGTATGGATGACTGGGTGATTGGATGACTGGTTGTATGGTTGGCTGAATGGGTGTTTCTGTGGATGGTTGAATGACTGTATAGCTGTATGGTTCTTTGTGTAGCTGGTTGGATGAATGGGTGA
>NC_066565.1:3702514-3710014 GCF_024679095.1 Eriocheir sinensis
ATTGTTATGTTGATAGCTACTGTCTGACCTTAAGGGGCCATACACACGCAGGCATCGAATATATAGTTTTCATGACTAGACAGATAAGTTGACGTGTGTATGGAATAAAATAAGAAAATAAGGGATGAGAAGAAAACCTTAGTGAAAAAAAAACATGAAAAAGTGCCCGCGAAGAAAAGGATGTCCTCCCACTCGCCAAAAAAAAAAAAAATAAAAAATAAAAAAATAAAGATACATAACAAAGAAAACTAGACGTGTGTTAGAAATAAGATTAGAAAAGTAAGGATAAACATTTGAGAGGAAAACTTAGGTGAAAAGATTTAAATTGAAACCCACTCCAAAAAACACATGGAAAAGTGCCCCTGTAGAAAAGGATGTCCCCCCACTCGCCAAAAAAACAAAACAAAAGAGTAAAGTTAGAGAATAAAGAAGACTAGACGTGTGTTAGAAATAAGATTAGAAGAGTAAGGATAAACATTTGAGAGGAAAACTTAGGTGAAAAGATTTAAATTGAAACCCCCCGAAAAGTAACCCCCCCCAAAAAAAAACAGAATAAAGTTAGAGAATAAAGAAGACTAGACGTGTGTTAGAAGTAAGATTAGAAAAGTAAGGATAAACATTCGAGAGAAAAACTTAGGTGAAAAGATTTGAATTGAAACCCTCCGAAAATTAAAACCCCCCCCCCCCCCAAAAAAAAAAAGAAAAAAAAGAATAAAGATACATAATAAAGAAGGCTGTAGACGTGTGTTAGAAATAAGATTAGAAGAGTTAGGATAAACATTTGAGAGGAAAACTTAGGTGAAAAGATTGGAATTGAAACCCTCCGAAAATTAAAACACCCCCCCCCCCAAAAAAAAAAGAATAAAGATACATAATAAAGAAGACTATAGACGTGTGTTAGAAATAAGATTAGAAAAGTAAGGATAAACATTTGAGAGGAAAACCTAGGTGAAAAGATTGGAATTGAAACCCTCCGAAAAGTAACCACCCCCCCAAAAAAAAAAAAATAGGTTTAGAGAATTTACAAATGGTTGATGTGTATATAAGTAAGAATAAGAGAAGTAAGAAATAAAAAGAAAACTAAAAAGAATTGAAAATGGATCCCCCAAATTTGGACAACACCCCTCCTACCCCCCAAAAAGGAAGAATATAGTTTTAGAGAATAGAAAGAATGGTAGACGTGTGTTTGAGAGTAAAATAAGAAGAGTAAGAGATGAGAAAAAGAACTTAGTGAAATGATTTGAAAACGGACACCCCACTTTAAAAGGACACTCCACCCCTCAAAACAGAAGGATAAAGATATTGAGTTAGAGATTAAGGAACGGTAGACGTGTGTTTGAGAGTAAAATAAGAAGAGAAGAGAAAAAGAACTTAGTGAAACGATTTGAAAAGGGACAACCCAACTTTAAAAGGACACCCCACCCCCAAAAACAGACGGACATAGATTTGAAGTCAGACAGAACGGTAGACGTGTGTTTAAGGGTAAAGAAAGTAAGAGATGAGAAACAGAACTTAGTGAAACGTTTT
The DNA here is from genome assembly GCF_024679095.1 of Eriocheir sinensis. Taxonomy (NCBI): domain Eukaryota; kingdom Metazoa; phylum Arthropoda; class Malacostraca; order Decapoda; family Varunidae; genus Eriocheir; species Eriocheir sinensis. The sequence goes on from NC_066565.1 coordinate 3,704,042, forward strand.
GAAAAGGGACACCCCAACTTTAAAAGGACACTCCACCCCCAAAAAACAGACGGACATAGATTTGGAGACATAGATAACGGTAGACGTGTGTTTAAGGGTAAAATAAGAAAAGTAAGAGATGAGAAAAAGAACGTAGTGAAACGATTTGAAAAGGGACACCCCAACTTTAAAAGGACACTCCACCCCTCAAAACAGAAGGATATAGATTTGGAGACATAGATAACGGTAGACGCGTGTTTAAGGGTAAAGTGAAGAAAGTAAGAGATGAGAAAAAGAACTTAGTGAAACGATTTGAAAGGGACACCCCAACTTTAAAAGGACATCCCACCCCTCAAAATAGACGGACATAGATTTGAAGACAGACAGAACGGTAGACGTGTGTTAAGAGTAAAATGAGAAAAGTAAGAGATGAGAAGGAAAAAAAAACCTAAAGTGAAACGATTTGAAAAGGGACACCCCAACTTTAAAAGGACACCCCACCCCCAAAAACAGACGGACATAGATTTGGAGACATAGACAGAATGGTAGACGTGTGTTTGAGAGTAAAATAAGAAGAGTAAGAGATGAGAAAAAGAACTTAGTGAAATGATTTGAAAACGGACACCCCAACATTAAAAGGACACCCCACCCCCAAAAAACAGACGGACATAGATTTGGAGACATAGATAACGGTAGACGCGTGTTTGAGAGTAAAGTAAGAAAAGAAGAGATGAGAAAAAGAATTTAGTGAAACGATTTGAAAAGGGACACCCCAACTTTAAAAGGACACCCCACCCCAAAAAACAGACGGACATAGATTTGGAGACATAGACAGAACGATAGACGTGTGTTTGAGAGTAAAAGAGAAAGGTAAGAGATGAGAAAAAGAACTTAGTGAAACGATTTGAAAAGGGATACCCCACCCCCCAAAACAGACGGACATAGATTTGGAGACATAGACAGAACGGTAGACGTGTGTTTAGAGTAAAATGAGAAAAGTAAGAGATGAGAAGGAAAAAAAACTAAAGTGAAACGATTTGAAAACGGGCCCCCCACACCCAAGAAAAGGACAACCCTCTAAAAAAAATATAGAGTTATTGAATAAAGAACGATAGACGTGTGTTTAGAGTAAAATAAGAAAAGTAAGGGACGAAAAAAAAACTTATTGAAATGATTTGGAAAGGATCCCCCCCCCCCTCCCCTGTAAACAAATGTACCACCCACCCCCAATAAAAGGAAGATTATAGTTTTAGATTAGGTTTTAGACAGCCAGTGGGGTAGACGTGTTTATAAAGTAAGAAAAAAATGGAAGTAAGAGACAGCATATGGGAACAAAACTAAGTAGAAAGATTTCAAAAAAGGATCCTCCCAACAAAAAACAAAATACCTCACCCTGCAAAAAGGAAGAATATAGTTTGTAGCGACTAGACAGAAAGACAGACGTGTGTTTAGAATAAAATAAGATAAGTAAGGGAAAACATTTGAAAGGAGAACCCCCTAAATAAGAAGAGTTTTAAGAGTTATAGAGAGCAAAGAAAACGGTAGACGGGTGTTCAGAAAGATGAGACGAGAACTTAGTGAAACGATTTGAAAAGGGACCCCTCAAAAAACAGGACAACCCCTTCCACCCCCCAAAAAAGGAAGAATATAGATTTAGAGACATAGATATCCGGGTAGCCGTGTGTATGGAGTTGCTAAAGTGCCCCGTTAAATACTTTCAGGCTCCGGCAAGCAGACTGACTCACCAGCTCACGGTCTGTTACAAAAAGAGTCACAATGTAAGTTCAGTTCCTTCATATTAAACCTGAGGAAAAAAAATATTGGAAAAAAAAATATTACCAGATTAAAAAAAAAAGTCAAATCCTGTCCTCACCAATTCGAAAGAGCTAGAGTTGACTTCTTTTACATTACTCATTTCCCGTATATCATCTTTTCTTTTAGTTTATTTTTGTTCTTGATATTTTTTGCGGACTCTTGGTAGCACGTATTCGCATCGTGTGTGTGTGAGTGTTTTTTTATGCCATTTTTTGATGTTTTAACTTTTTTTCTTCCTTCATCGATCTCTTTGCTGCATTGCTAGTATGTGTGTGTGTGTGTGCGTGCGTACGTGTGTGTAGGGTAGGCTAGGCCGTGTAGGGAGTGTCTCTGTGTGTTATTCAGTCTGGCGTAGTTTGCCCTAAATTAGTGCTCGAGCGATCCGTTTTCTCTTTTCATTATTATTATTATTATTATTATTATTATTATTATTATTATTATTATTATTATTGTTATTATTATTATTGTTATTACCATTGTTTTTTGCTTGGATACTGCTACATTTATTATTATTATTATTATTATTATTATTATTATTATTATTATTATTATTATCTATGTATTTATTCTTTACACTATTACGAAGAAAATACTTACTCAAGGTTGATGTGTGTGTGTGTGTGTGTGTGTGTGTGAGAGAGAGAGAGAGAGAGAGAGAGAGAGAGAGAGAGAGAGAGAGAGAGAGAGAGAGAGAGAGAGAGAGAAAAGAATCCTTACAAATTACTATGATCAATTCTTTTATGAGATTTTCGTTTAATTCACTTAGTAGCAGCAGTTTCAAGTAGTAGTAGTAGTAGTAGTAGTAGCAGTAGCAGTAGATGTAGCAGTAAAAGCAAATATTTCTGATAATGAATGAGTATGAAAAAAATATGGTTAATTTTATTGGTATTTGAATTGATTGTTGATGTTGTTGCATTTTGATACTACTACTACTACTACTACTACTACTACTACTACTACTACTACTACTCTACTACCTTCACCACCACCACCACCACTACTACTACTACTACTACTACTACTACTACTACTACTACCACTACTACTACAACTACTATTTTAATATTTACAATGACAGCTACGATGAGTTTTGAATACGAAGGTTTCACTACAGTAGAAACAGTCTTAGCAGTAGTAGTAGTAGTAGTAGCAGAAGTAGTAGTAGTAGTAGTAGTAGTAGTAGTTTGGGTTACTATTACAAGTGGCAGTGACAGAAAGGTTAGGATAGTCACAATATAGTTGGTGATATCATGGGTCTTATATATGGTACGGTCCACTGGTCTTATATATGGTACGGTCCAGGTCTTATATATGGTACGGTCCACTGGTCTTATATATGGTACGGTCCACAACTCGCAGATTTCCCCTTCCCTCCTATAGTGAACTCGGTGACTCCCGCATTCTGGAGGAGGTTGGAAGTGTCGGTAGAAAGAGAAAGGAAGGAAAAAGTGAATTGGTACTAAGTGAGATGTCTGGGGTAATTGAGAGAGAGAGAGAGAGAGAGAGAGAGAGAGAGAGAGAGAGAGAGAGAGAGAGAGAGAGAGAGGTGGGGTGAATGTGAGAGAAGGTAATTAAGAAACTGGTTAAAAGGGAAGGAGAAAGAAGGAAGGGAGAGAAAGCGGAGGAGAAGAGAATGTTCAGACGGAAGGAAGGAGAAGGAGCAGGTGGAAGGGGGAGGAGAAAGGAGGAAGGGAGAGAAAGTGGAGGAGAAGAGAATGTTTAGAAGGAAGAAAAGAGAAGATTTTGAGTGGAAGGAGATGAAAAAAAGTATAGTTTGCCACGAAGAAATAAAAAAGAAGATTGGCGTAGGTGGAAGGTGGAACAGAAAAGAGGAAGAGAGATAAAACGGAGGAGAAGAGAATGTTTAGAAGGAAGAGAAGAGAAGATTTTGAGTGTAAGGAGATAAAAAAAAAGTATAGTTTGACACGAAGAAATAAATAAAAAGAAGACAGGAGGAGGAGAAAGGAGAAAGGGAGAGAAACGGAGGAGAGAATGTTTAGAAGGAAGAAAGGAGATGATTTTGAGTGTAAGGATATAAAAAGAAAATGTATTATGAGACGGAGAAGTAAATAGAAGGTTGGAGTTTCCGAGTTCACCAGGGGAGGAAAGGGAAATCAAGCCTCGGAGTTCTGCGTCTAACCACTGACAAGATCTTTGGTAACATGTAAGATTAGCAATAGTATCGATAGTTAGTGGTCAAATAGTAGATTTCTCAGTGTAGCAGTAGTAGTAGTAGTAGTAGTAGTAGTAGTAGTAGTAGTAGTAGTAGTAGTAGTAGTAGTAGTAGTAGTAGTAGTAGTAGAAATACGACACTATACCCACAGTCGAAGTTAGGTTAGTTGGTGGTTAATGAAGGTAGAAAATAATAAAAACAACAACAACAACAACAACAACAACTATTCGATAAGGTTACAAGAATTCTATAATGTTGGTTACGATGACGGTGAACAATTGTGACTACCAAATTACCCCCCCTCACTACCACCACCACCACCAAAATTATCTACCACCACCAACCACAATTTAATTCACCCAGACGACAATTCCCGGAGTCGTTAATAAGATGTTGGTTACAATGTTGGTTCCTATATAATCACATTTTAACAACCACCACCACTACTACCACCATCGCCTACAAAACTACCAACATTCATAGCAAAACAATGACAACAAAAACTCAGACAGATGTTAAGGAAAGCGTTAAAATACAAGTTAGGTTGACAAGCTAACTACCACTACCACCACCACCACTACCACTACCACAATCTCCAATCCATGTCTCCACCTCTACCGTCTACCCATCCCTATGCTGTCCAACTCCCTAATGCAAGAGTTAATCAGCATCGTCACTCTCTCATCCCTTTCTGCTCTGGTTCACCATATGCTGTCCAACTTCCTTATGCAAGAGTTTACCAGCATCTTCACTCCTTCATCCCTATGTTGTCCAACGCACTGGTGTAAGAGTTAACCACCATCTTCACTTTTTCAGCTGTCCAATTTCCTAATGCAAAAGTTAACTATCATCCTCATTTTTTGCGTCCCTTTGCCGTCCAACTTCGTAACGCAAGAGTTATCCAGGAACTTCACTCTTTCATCCCTTCCTACAATGCCTCATCCCTGTGCTTTCCAACTTTTTAATGCAAGAGTTAATCAGCATCCTCAGTCTCTCATCCCTTTCTGCTCTGGTTCATCTCATTGCTATGCTGTCCAACTTCCTAATGCAAGAGTTAACCAGAATCTTTACTCTTCATCTCCATCTACTCTGGCTCATCCTTATTCTGTCCAACTCCCTAGTGCAGGAGTTAACCAGGATCTTCACTCTTTCATCTCTTCACTGGTAAACTCATTAACAGCCTTGCCTTCGTCTGTATTTCCTCCTTCCTATGACTTAATCGCTTTCAGGAGGAGAGTTGTAAGACATTTCATCTATTTTTATTACTGTCCAACTCCCTCATGCAAGAGTTAACCACGAACTTCACTCTTTCATCGCTTAATATTGCTGTCCAACTCCCTAATGCAAGAGTAAACCAGGATCTTCACTCTTTCATCTCTTTTTACTACTGTCCAACTCCCTAATGCAAGAGTTAACCAGGAACTTCACCCTTTCATCGCTTAATATTGCTGTCCAACTCCCTAATGCAAGAGGTAACCAGGAACTTCACCCTTTCATCGCTTAATATTGCTGTCCAACTCCCTAATGCAAGAGTAAACCAGGATCTTCACTCTTTCATCTCTTTCATTTTGCCATACAAGAGTTAACCAGGATCTTCACTCTTTCATCGTCCAACACCCTAATACAAGAGTAAACCAGGATCTTCACTCTTTCATCCCTTTCTATTGCTGTCCAACTCCCTAATGCAAGAGTAAACCAGGATCTTCACTCTTTCATCTCTTTTTACTACTGTCCAACTCCCTCATGCAAGAGTTAACCAGGATCTTCACTCTTTCATCCCTTTCTATTGCTGTCCAACTCCCTAATGCAAGAGTTAACCAGGATCTTCACTCTTTCATCCCTTTCTATTGCTGTCCAACACCCTAATACAAGAGTTAACCAGGATCTTCACTCTTTCATCCCTTTCTATTGCTGTCCAACTCCCTAATGCAAGAGTTAACCAGGATCTTCACTCTTTCATCCCTTTCTATTGCTGTCCAACACCCTAATACAAGAGTTAACCAGGA